>NW_023270709.1:9055202-9159104 GCF_011800145.1 Mirounga leonina | reverse complement strand
AAGAAGGGAAGGGAGGGAGGGAGGAAGGGAAGAGGGAGGGAAGGAAGGAGGGAGGGAGGAAGGAAGGAGGGAAGGAAGGAAGCCTGGAAGTTTCACCAACACAGCACCAGCTAGAGAACCATCACTCAAGGCTTCGAGCTGATCATTAAACACAGGGCCTGTGCTGAGGAGGTGGTCCCGCAGGTTGGGAGCTGGGAGCCCAGGTGGGGCTAGAAGGAAGGGAAAATCCTCCATCCCCAGGGAGCTCTCATGCTTCTCAAGGAGAGGTGCTCAGACTGTGGCCTCAGGGGTTCCTTGGAGTCGGCAGTGGGGTCCCAACTGAGGGCCACTTGGGGGGAGGCGCTGGGGCAAAGACCAGCCATGTCCTCAGGCAGGTACCGTGGGGAGACCAAGCACCCTAGAACTGTGGCTGTGAGTGCCAGTGGGCAGGGGCTGCAAAGGAATCCTTTCCTCCTCCTCCACCGGCCCCCTCGTCCTTCTCCCTCTCAAAGGAGCTGGGCTGGTTTAAGGCCTGGTGCAGTTTGGGCCTCTGTCCCCAGCATTACTGAGCGACATGGCTTTGGCTGGATGTGGGCACTTGGTGACACATTTACTTTTTGAAGTCAAAGTATGACATGTTGACAGCATTGGCTTTCAGTGAGCTCCCACAGTACCAAGGTTATATGGAAGTTTCTGCCAAATTAAACCTGTCTACCTTCTTTAACACTTAAAAAAAAAAAAGGCTCATTTTTGGCTTTCAAAAAAAATTACACGTCACTGTTGGCAGGCTCTAATATTTAAATGGTATTTTTAGGTGGGATGATTTAAGGGAGTAAATTCATTCATTCACTCATTCATTCATTCATTCACTCATTCATTCATTCATTCATTCATTCATTCATTCATTCATTCATTCATTCATTCATTGTACTGAGTGTCTTTCAGGTAGGGTATCCGGAGAGATGTGAAGCCAGTGTCTACCTTAAAGAAGAAAAATGTTAAAAGAGCTGCCAAATAATAGGGCTCCTGAAAGATTCTCATAGTTGCTGTGTGATTAGTTAGACCAGCTCTGTCCACTCCAGCTGCCGTTGGCCCCATGTGGTTCTTGAACACTTAGACCGTGCCGCATCCAAGCCAGGATGCGTTGCACCTATTGGCTTCTGGGATTTAGCATGACAGAGAACGCAGAATATTTCATTAGCAATGTTAAATAGTAATCATGTTTTAAATATTGATTATTTGGTTATATTGGGCTAAATAAGCTCTATTACTAAAACGAGTTTCACCTGTTCTTTTTTTTTTTACTTTTCTTTTATTGTGGCTACTAGAACCTTTGAAATCACCCACATGACTTCTGTCGTGTTGCCATTGGACAGAGCTGGGTTAGTCGCTCAGAACTCTTTCGTACCTCCAGCTTTCTGTAGAAACTTGAGGATAGACACTCTTTATATATTTAGATTCAAGATACTATATACAAGATGGGGCGCCTGGGTGGCTTAGCCAGTTAAGCGTCTGGTTCTTAGTTTCGGCTCAGGTTATGATCTCAGGGTCGTGGGATAGAGCCCCGCATGAGAGTCTTTCCCCCTCATGCTTCCTTTCCTCCCTGCTTCTCCCTCCCACCCCGTGCACACACACACACACACACACACACTCTCTCTCTCTCTCTCTCAAATAAATAAACAAATAAAATCTTAAAAAAAAAAACCCAACCAAAATACTATATACAAGGGAACCTTGAAGAGTTTATCTGGGGCTTTTTGTTGGAAAGTTGGGATTTTTTTCCCCCAGAGGTAGAACTCCAGGTAACAATGGGCATATGTGTAAGGTGGTTCAGACAGAGGTGTGGGGCAGTGTTGTCCACAGCATGGGGTCCAGTCAAATAATCCAGGGTGAAAGGAAAAGACAGTGAGGGTGTGGGGAAAGGCCCTTCACCAAAAGCAGGACATCTGACTTTCAGCATTCCTTCTGCGGCTCAGAGAAACAGCTGAGAAAAACCACCACTTAGGAAAATGCGGTGTCTGTGCACATGGGAGTCCTGGGGACCCCATGAGTCGCCAGCCTTGGGAGAACAAGGGCTGATGAGTGTCTTCATTCAGATTTTATCAGAAAAAATAGAATTCCCTGACTATAATAATCTCTGAACTCCTTTGAGCAGGGAGCTCACTGGGTTTAGGGAACATGTTAAAAAAGTAAAACTACGACAACGATATAGAAAGCCTGGTTATTGTAGTCCACGACCCCTTTTCTCCTGCAACGACTGAACTGGAACATGAATTATGGCCCATCAGTTCCCAGGCTGTTTCCCCACTGAGAGCCTGCGTGTAAAATAAACCCTCGGAGCACTTATGCAAGGTATGATTAGCAGAAGCGCACAGGATTATGTTTATGGGTGTCTGGAGGATTCTCAAGCTGAGAGTTCGGGCAATCTAGGGGAAAAATAAATTCTCTCTTGGGTCTCATTTTGGAGTCATGAATCCAGACACTGGATTATTTAACCGCATTAGATGATCTTTTGGGTCTGATTTAAAATCTACAAAAACGAGGAAGTCAGCACTCGGGATGAGGATGCGAGCTAGTGCTTTAACCCTGCATCACGTTCAAGGGATTGCTCCTTGGAAAAGAAGGGTTTGAGTTAGCATCTCCTCCAATGTTGAGTCCTTCTGTGATGGATTTATGCCAGATTGTTGCTTTTCCTTGAGTGGCATTGGTTATAAAGAAAGTATTTTTGTTTTCATTTCATTTCATAAAATAATTTCATTTTCAGTGTGCATGCTATCCAACTAGGAGAATGCTGTTCACCATTTTCTTTTCTTGTCCAACCCTGAAAGGCTGTTCATACCAAATCATTTCATAACTCTTCAATCGCATTTTAACATATCTCCTGGTTAGCTTGTGTGGTTGTGCAGTAATTTGAGTTAACTCAGAGTGGGTGCTTACCTGTTATACTTCATAGATAAAAAACAAAGACATAGGGTTTAGACCAATTATTTACTACGTGTTTTGCCCAGAATACCACGGAGAGCCTTGGGTGTGTTGGGGTGAGAAAACCACAGAAGTAAAAGAAAATTTTTAATCTGGCGCAATTTTAATCTTCAATATAGACATTTTAGATAAGTACAAAGGAGAGAGGGAAATGTGTGTTACACTTTCTTTTTCCTTTTGTCACAGCTATTTTTAATCTTGATTGTTCCAGAAGTTGTGCCATTCCTGAGACTCTGCTGGGTCCAATTATAGCTGCCTATACACCCTTCCCTTTGTGGAGAAACACTTGGGTGTATGGGTGTATTTTTTTTTTTTTTACTTCTTGACCTTTTCTCTAGTTGTCAATTTATAACACGTCCCAGTCAGCCTATCAACATTTATTCCCCTAAGATTTCTCTCAATAGTTTGGGCACTGGAACTGGACAGCTGAGTGCAAGTCTCACTTGTAAGCTTATGAGACCTTGGGAAAGTTCTCTACTCTTTCCAAGCCTCATCTGTTAAATAGGCCTAATAATGGTGCCAGCTCACAGGGCTGGGTGAGGATTAAAAGAGATTATTCACATAATGCCCTCAGCCCAGAGTCTGGCACTCAGTAAATCGTGGCTATATTTATTATTGCTTTCCTGCCAACCTCATCCTGGCTTCCTATGGAGCAGTGCACCTCAAAGGGTGAGCCGGGAAGCCTCCGCACCCGCGTCCCTGGGAGCCCCTGAGAAGCCCGTGAGAATTCTCCATCCACCTCAGACCTTCGCCATCCGAATGTCTGGGCTCAGGACGCAGCGATCTGTGCGGCCAGGCTCTCGGAGAGATTTGCAAGCATGGTCAGTCTGAGAGGCACCTATCTGGAGAGCCTACTGTATGATTCCTCAGCCTGACACCTTGCTCTTTGCACAGCCCCACCTCATTCCTGGGAACGGTAGAAGCTGCAGGTGTGGGAAGAAACTGAGGTGGGTTCTGGGAAAGGGCTGTTGACTCAGTACTTCCGGATGGATAGACAAAGGGTGTGGAGGGGATTGGCCCATCCCCGCCTTAAGCACAGGCCACGGAGAGGGGGACGGGAAGGAATTTCTGAGTGTCCCTGCAGGAAGCCAGGGAGAATTAGGCGGGCCCTGCAGGGCAGAGTGCCCAGCCCTTTAACAAAGGGGCTGCAAACCTGCCAGCCTGAGTGCCACTGGATGTTCCTCCCACCAGATCAGCGGCTCTCCCTGGCTCATGCCAGCCCATTCCCTGGGCCCTGGGGGAGAGGGCGGCACCATCCAGCTGCTGGGCCTTTCTTCATGGCTCCAGCAAACGTTTGCCCCCGGTGCCACCCATTTTGTGTCATAGCTAACATAGTCACATATTTGACTCACCTGGGAAATCGTAAGCTCTCTCAGGCCAGGACTTGATTTATTCCCTCACCCTCTATTTACTAAGGGTCTACTGTGCCAAGGCTTTTCCTGGGGGCTGGCTAGATAGCTGAGAACAAGGACCACAGCCGGTACCCCCGGTCCAGGCGACATCACCCTGCTGGGGCTAACCCAACAGGTTCCCCAGATTGCTTTACTTCCCTGCCTCACATCCTTCAATGGCTTCCAGTCATGTTTAGAATAGAATCCATACTCCTTTCTGTGGCCTGTAAGGCTCTGTATGCTTCCTGCTTTCACCTCCCCACAAACAGGTGTTCCATCAGCCTCCAAACCTGTTCCTGTTACAGGCTTTTGCCCCTTCCTCCACTTGGGATGCTCTTCCTCAAATCGCCAAGGTTTGCTCTTTCTTTCTCCTCCTCTGATTCCTCCATCAAGTACAACTGCACCATACTCCATCATCCCGATCTCCCATTTGGCTTTAGTTTCTCGGTAACATTTATCATTGCCCAAAGTTATATTCTATACTATCATATTACATATGCTTTCTTCGCTTGTTTCTGTCAGTCTCCTCTAGAATTTAGAAGTTCCCTGGAGGCAGAAACTTAATTGGCCTGTTCTCTGTTCTATCTCCAGTGCCTAGACTGTGGCAGGTACCCAGGAGGAACTCAATGAATATTTGGTGAATGAATGAACCAATGGACAAAAGATCACATTTGGAGTTTACAGAATTTCTCATTAGATTCTGGTTCCGATGTCAATTCCTTTCTCCCCTGCTCCCTTGGAAGAGGTAGAGGCTTTTGAAATGTTCAGCAGGCTGAAAATATGATTCTCCATCCCAAAGGGCCTTAGGGTGTCAGTGAATGACCACCAATGATACTTGCTGGTCCTTGTAGGAGTCCTTTAGGATGTCAGGAAATAACAATGTGTTGTTACAAATAGCTTTAAGGAAAATTTGCTATTGACTATCAGTCTGAGAATAATAAACATTCCCTGATAATTTTCTTAGAGTATAGATACTACTTTAAGGGCTTTCAAAATATTCTTTAGAGTCCAGACAGTAACACAGTGTGGGCTTGTCTCAGGTTATTTGTCAGAAGTACCAAGTCTGGGCAGGTGAGTTTTCCAGAATTATAAAGCATCAACCTTCTTAATCCTAAAATTAAAACGCAAATATGAAAGTCGTTTTGATAGAAGACTTTTTCATAGATTAAAATGCTTATCCGCACCTACATATTATGTGAACTCTCTTTGAGGGTGGTCTCACACAGAGGAAGGGTCTCTCTCTGTCAGAAACTAGAACACAGGAAATGATTCCCAAGACACTTATGTTGGAGGGTTTTTTTTTCTCCCTCTTATTTTTCTCATTCTCCTTCCTCTTTTCCTCACTTGTGACGTGGAAATGTAAAACGTTCCTTCTCAGTTTGGTGCTTCGAAGTCTCAAAGGGAAAAGTAAACAAACTCCTACCCTATTAGCAGATGCTGTGTGTGGCAGATGTTCGCTTAAACACTCAGATAACAGTGACAGACCTGCAGGATGTTCCCTGAGGAGGGGCCACCAAGGACCAGCCCTCCCAGTTCCCAACCCAGCGCAATTCTTCCTGGTTTTTGTAGAACTCTTTATGCTTAGATAACGTAAGGAAGATTTTTACAATGTACCATCTTAACACACTGTCAAGTCACAACACACCCCAGTAAGTGAGGAGATGGAATCATTGCATTCTCAGGAGAGTGTTTCTTGGGCCTAACAAAGAAACCATTTTCTTTGCCATTTCTAGAGGCTTTTGAAAGAATTTTCCAAATTAACTCAAGTCGCCAGTGGTCTGCATGTGTCTTATGAGGACATCATCCTTAGAAGAAAAGGAACGTTTCCCGATTTCCTTGTACCTGAAGGAACTTAGAACTTTGTACCTCCTATCAGTGAGAATTCTTTAGGTGGCAAGTGACAAGAAACCTGATCTGAACAGGCTTCAGCCAAAAAGGAAATTACGCTGGCTGGGGTCACTTCGCAGTCCAGAGTAGATCGGGTGTGGCTTCAGGTGCGACTTGATTCAAACCTGAAGGGATGCAACCCAGGCCCAGTTGTCTTTTCTTTTCTCTCCCATGTGTTCTCCTCTTGCAAGATGACTGCCAACGGCTCTCAGGGTGAGGGGTCCTGGGTTCAAATGCAGCAGAAAAAAATGAGGACCTTTGGCTTGGTATTCCCAGGCAGAGTCTTGTTGCATCTCACGGTCTCTGATTGCCAACCAGAAGTCTGTCCCCCAACCAGTTATAGTTCCAAGGGGTGTATGATATGCTGATTGGCTTAGACTCAGGTCTAAGCTCAGGGCTTAGACCCACTCCAGAGCCAGTTAACTTCACCCAAAGCCAGTGACAATGGAGGACTAGGTGACCTGCCGGGGATCTCCGGCCAGATCTCTGCTACGGACTAGCTGTGTTGTCATTGAAAAGACAGACGAGGGAAGTGATGGCACATATATATTTTCTAAGGAATCCTACAAATATCATCACCCTTTCTTTTGGTGAGGATTTAGCCAGAAGTAAAAGTTTCCCAACCGGCATATCATCAAAATTACTGGGGGATTTAGATTCCATAAGTTTGGGGTGGCACCCACGGAGTATAATAAATCTGTTAAATTCGATCATTTTTAAGACCATCCCAGATGATTTGGAAGATCAGATGGAGTCGGGCACCCACCCAGGCACCCCTGTTCTTGGCAGGGTCAGCTCCAGCCAGAAGCGATCTCCTTCCTTCTCTGCCCTATGTCTATACCTGTATATTTTGTCTTGTAGTGTAGTGCTTCTATATGGATTTTATTTCCCCTTTCAAAACAATAAACCCTTGGAGGACTTTGATCGTGCTGTTGCTTGAGTCCCAAACCTTCACAGGCCTTCACGGTGCCTTATGCCGAGGAGGCACTCTATTTATTTCTGTTATTTGGATCAAAGTATGAGTGAATGGAGCCCTTACACCTCCCCCTTTCTTCTCCTTCTCTTTGTTTTTGGCACTGTCTTTTCCCCAAGATGCCTGTCCTTGGAAAGCTCTAACGAACTCTAGCCTGATTTGCTGACGAGGCCTTCAGATGTTATTTCTGCAGTGTTGCTTACGTTTTAAGAAGAGGTTGTTGGAAGACAGGACATTTTAAAGCCATAATGGTAAGCAGAAGCAGAAAGAAAGATTGGGGTACAGAACTTGGGGACTCTCCCCTTTCTGAGAGCTCCTTTATTTCCTGAATTAGAAACACTAGGATGTTTCCTATCATTTCTCTATTACAAAGTGAGGGAAGAAGCACATGACAATAAAAATAGTAGAGCAAAATTTAGGAGGACGGGTAGGGATTCCTTTTTAAATAAGATAGGAAACTCAGAAATCATTAAGAAAAGAAAAACAAATAGAGATTTGACTACAAAAAATTAGAAATATCTGCATGAAAAAATATACCTTACATAATATAGATAGATGACAGGAGAAAAAATTGATAATGTTTACCACCACAGAAGTTTACTGTTTAAGTGCTTACAATTTGATATGAGAAAGCTAACATCCCAATAGAAAAATGGGCAAAGGATATTAGGTGTGTAGGTGAATTATAAAAGAGGAAATACAAATGGCCAGGTGTATGAGAACATGCTGACTCTCACTTCAGTCAGGGAAACAAAAGCAAATTTAACCAGATGTCAGTTTTTACCCATTCAATTTGCAAAATTTGAAACAATCCATAACACCCAGAGCTGGGAGGTTTGGTGAAATGGGCATCTTATCCATTGCCAGTGGAGGTATGCATTGCTGTAAATGTTTACCAAAGTTGTTTGGAAACATCTATGAAATAAATGATATTTATAGCCTTTGACTTAACCACTAATCCTATTTCTAGGAATCTGAGCTAAAGCTTACGAAAGGAAGGCACCAGGAAGTAGGACTACAGGTATAAAGATTGTTTCAGCTTTATTTGAGGTGGGGTGGGGTAGGGAAAGAAACACTGCATATCTCATCATAAAGGAATATGCATTCAAACTATGGCATATCATGAAGCTAATAAAAAGAATAAATGAGATCTATAAATTGGGGATGGGGGTGGCCATGATATAGATTATATTATATATTGGAATACCACTTTTATTAAAAAGTGATAGAGAAAAAGAAAGAAAACCCCTTCCATATGTGTTCATATTTCTATATGTTATGAACTCCTAGACAAAGATGTGAGGGTTAGGTACCAAACTGTTAACCCTGTTACATTAGGGGATGAGATTACAGTGGGGGAGGGAGGCCCAACTTTAACACCCAGAAGTGGTGGGCCCAAGGAGAGAGGACAGATGGAAGCTTGGCCTTGTCAGCTCCCCAGCTCTTCACTCCAGCTCCCTGTGCACCTGAAGAGACTTTGTGCACATATGTGTTGGCACCCCAGCCCGCCCACTCCCCACAACTGCTCCTGGAGTCTATGAGTGCACCCATCCTGGGCCAGGCTGCCCTTGGAAGAACAGACCCCAGGGGAGGCTCACTCTGGTCCTGGGAGAGGGCTTGAGGTCTTTTGGGCAGGGAATTCTAGTATCCCTGGTACCTGGAATGTGGTCTAAAAGGAGTCACAGACTCTCAAGTGGGCAATTGTCCTTGGCTCTGAAGACCCCTATTTCATTGGTGAGGCTTAGGTTTCTAAAGAAGAGGGCTAGAACTGGGGTCTTCGTGGTCCACGTCTAAGGGGGTGGGTACAGAGAAGTGGGGGAGATGATTAAATATTCTTCTTTATGTAGCTCTAAATTATTGACTCATTACAATAACATTCAGGAATTAAAAAAAAATTTAAATGTATCCCCTTAAACATTTTAAAGTGAAAACCCGAGAACCTAACAGGGAAAAAGACGCTCAGCTAAATTAATCTCTAATGGAGAAATGTCAGGCACCGTTGTGAGCACGTGGGTAGGAGAAAGAGCTGAGACCATCTACCACTTCCTCGTACCTCCTCACTCCATCTTGCCATTACTGTTTTGCTGTAAAGTCAAGGGGCATACATGGCATGGGGTCAAGCACATATACCTACATACACATTTTTTGAGGAAATTTATCCACCCATCAAATATTTACTGAGGGCTCCTTATGTATCAGGCATTATTTCAGGTGCTGGGAATACAGCAAAGAATAAAATAGCAAAAATCCCTGCCCTCATGGAGATAGATATTAAACAAGATAAATAAATAAAAGTAAAGGTGTGTTAGAAAGTGCTAAACATAAAGCCAGGACAGAGTGAGGGGTAGGAGACTCCAGTTTTAGATGGTGTGACCAGGAAGGTCTTACTTGGGATGAGATGTAAATCCTGATCTGTAGGAAATGAGGGAACCAGGTTGAGAAGGGGAACTAGGTGAAGTGACATATTTGTGCAGCTCACTTTTTTCCCCCTGGAATTGATTAAACAACAAACCAGACATGAAGAGACGTGGAGGATACTCACATGCATATTGCGAAGTAGAAGAAGCCAGTATGAAAGGCTACATACTGTGCAACTCTAGTCCTGTGACATTCTGCAGAAGGCAAACCTGTGGACACAAAAAGATCAGTGGTTGGAGGGGAGAGAGGTAGAGGGGAATAGGTTGAGCACAGGGGACTTTTTAAGGTGGTACAGTTAGTCTGTATGATTATGTAATGGTGGATGCATGACATTATGCACTCGCCAAAACCCATAGAACTTTACAGCACAAAGATTGAACCTCAACGTATGGGAAGTAGAAAAAAATTTTTCAGAAGGTCAGAGGATCCCAGGGAGGAACTCAGACTGTGCCAAGAGATTCTAACTATAATAAAAATGTATGAAACAGCCTCGTTAGGGGAAAGGTGCTGACCTAAGTAATACTGGGGATGAGTAGAATCTGTAAGACTAAAGGCAAGAGGAACAGTGCTAAGCACTGGACTCTAATTGATAATGTTGCTTACCATAGTGCTGTGGGTTCATGATTCTCTTTTTTTTAATAATTTTTTTTTTTTTTTTTGAGAGGAAGGGAGAAAGAGAGTATGTGCAGCGTGGAGGAGAGGCAGATGGAGAGAGAGAATCCCAAGCAGGCTTCATGCTCAGCGTGGAGCCTGATGTGGGGCTTGATCTCACAACCCTGAGATAATGACCTGAGCCAAAATCAGGAGTCAACACTTAATCGACTGAGCCACCCAGGTGCCCCTATTATGATGCTTATATATGTATATACTGGAATGGAACATTAAATAAAAGGATGGTGGATGGTAGGAGCCAGGTTTCTTACTGTGGGAGCGGGTATTTACAGATCAGCAGGGGAGGAGGCAAAAATGGCTCTATCTCTTAATAGGTTAGAGTTGGAGATGTCAGTGAAAAATCATGTTTTAGTTAACATCAGTATAGATAGTTACATATTGAAGTATTCATAGATAGTCACAAAAATATTTCTTCGGGTTATCCTCTGACAGGGCCTAAAAACAAAAAAGGGGGGAAAAAAAAGATACTCTGGTATCAGTGAGTATACCTAGGTCCCCAATCTTGGTTTCTTTCTTTCTTTCTTTTTTTTTAAAGATTTTATTTATTTATTTGAGAGAGAGAATGAGATAGAGAGCATGAGAGGGGGGAGGGTCAGAGAGAGAGGCAGACTCCCTGCTGAGCAGGGAGCCCAACGTGGGACTCGATCCCGGGACTCCAGGATCATGACCTGAGCCGAAGGCAGTCGCTTAACCAACTGAGCCACCCAGGCGGCCCCAATCTTGGTTTCTAATACCATCCTCTAATAAAAGGAACCAGCGCTTCTTGGAGAGTGAGGACCAGGGTAAGAAATATACAAGATGAGCCTAGGGCACCTTCTAATGACAGAAAGTAAGGAAGGCCCCCTCCCTTCCCCGTCCCCCACCAAAATGAGGGGGTATGTTGGAGGGGTACAGGAGCCAAGCAAAAGAGCTCTCAATGGCTAAAGCTGGGACAATTTGAGCAATACAAAAGTAGTACTGGATTACAACCCAAAGTATAGTGTAAATATTCATGAGTCCATATTAATATAAATAAATAATTGAATAAATAAGTAAGTAGGGAGGATAGACAAATCTCCATGCATAAGAATTCCAAATACTTGTACACTTTACCCTCAAGGAGGTGAAGCAGAACCACCCAAGTAAGGACTGACCTCCTTCCAAAGAGTAGGTAGGGTATGGGAAGAAAACATGATTGTGAATTGTCAGAGTCTCCCCAGGGTGGGTTGCAAGGATATTCCTAGAATTTAAGGAGCCTTTTCCTTGTTGTGAGTGGTGGAGTCCTGCCAACCTCAGGTCTATACGTCCTTGATACACGTGTGGCCTGGTTGTGGCAGGGCTGAGGTGTGATTTGAGGCCCTGGGCAAGTGAGGGTGGCAGGGACTGTGGTTTTTGTGGCCAGAGGTGCAGGTGGGGTTTGGAGGGAGTCCTACTCCGACCTGAGGTAGGAGGAGAAAACAGTGGCTGGGGACACAATCCTATGGCAGCTAGCGTTCTCAGGCTGGCTCTCCCTTCTAGGACATGTCCAAGACCAACCTCCTTCCAAAGAGTAGGGTATGGAAAAAAGAGGAAGTGTCACTTGTCAGTGGAGAAACCTGACAGGGATGGCCTCAGCTGGGTGGTCATGGTCAGCGTCAACAGGGATAAGTTATGTTGATGGAATATGATGAGAATGACGCTTACCCTCTGTGCTCTTCCTCCCTCCCAAACCAGAATCGCAATCTAATCATGAGAAAAATATCAGACACACACAACTGAGGGACATTCTACAAAATACTGAACCAGTACTCCTCCAAACTAGCAAGGTCATCAAAAAAAGGAAAGTCTGAGAAACCATCACAGCCAAGAGGACCCTAAGGAGACAGGATCATGAGATGTAATGTGGGATCTGGGGGATGGGTGGGGAGAGGATACAAACTGAGGGAAAATTAGGAGATCTGAACAAAGTGTGGATTTTCCTTCATAACAATGTATCAGTATTATTAGTTCATCAATTGTAACAAATGTACCATACTAATGTAAGATGTTAATAATGGGAGAAACTGGTGTCAGGTATATGGGGGCACTGTAAATCTTCTCTCATTTTCTATAAATCTAAAACGGTTCTAAAAATTAAAGTCTGTTATATATATATTTGTATGTATTTAAATATTTATTTAATTGAGAGAGAGCACACAAGCAGGTGGGACAGAGGGAGAGGGAGAGAGAATCTCAAGCAGAGTTCGTGCTGAGTGTGGAACCTGATGTGGGGCTTGATCCCATGACCCAGAGATCACGATCTCAGCCAAAAGCAAGAGTCAGATGCTCAATGGACAGCACTACCCAGACGCCCATCTATTATATACATATATTTTTAAAACCTTGTATAATTACAATCATGACTTTTAAACCCTGGTTTTGTTCAAGGGAAATGTAGCTATGAGCTTTTGTACACATGGGCACCAGAAGGACATTATGGTTATCATTTGAAAACTGGTGCCTGGAGCCCTTCCCAAGTCATTCTGTGGCTTAGGAAGGCTATAGAACAAGATGGGGCTCCCAGAAGATGAGTGACCTCAAAGCAACCCCTGGGTACCTCTCCTTGGACCCCCAACCTTCCATAACAGAGTTCTCTGCTTCCCAGAAACCGTGAGTTCCCTGACAAGGAAAGGCTGGCCCAAGCCCTTCTGGAAGGGGATATTTACTAGTAAGGTACGGGGCCACCTTGTATTTGGGTACAGTCACCTGGGAACATCCCAAGTTTGTTCCATCCCAAGTTTGTTATTTCAGAGCTGGCCTTTGAACACTAAAGAATTCCGACGGCTTTGGATTATTTTATTTTCTATCTCCCAGGGGACACTGTCAATAATTTACATTGCACAGCATTGGGTTATCTAATAACTCTGGATTTTCCGCTCTAAGGGAGGGGGATAGAAAAGTAGCTCTTTGTTTTTTAAAGGGGGAAAAAAAATCACTGCTCCTTTTGGTTGGGGGTGGTCGGGGTGCCAGAAGATGGCCCTGGCCGGGCTCAGGAGGTCACCTTCTAGAGGAGTAGGTAGAAAGGAGGTTGGAGAGAGGAATGTGTGGGAGAGCTGACCTGGGGTGGAGAGGTGCTGGGTTCGTCCCTCTTCCGAGGGAGTCATTCCTTGTCTAGATGACCAGGTAAAGAGAGGAGGGAATCCCCTGACAGCTAAGGCACAGGTCCTTCACCCCTTCCCAATGGCAGTTCTTGAAGGGATGCTGCTTGTTTCCCTTTAAAAAGGAACTGGAAATGCTCTGAGCATTTTGAGTGACTCATACCAGTCTGGTATATTTGTAAATACCATTCCTTGGACAGATTTAAACAGGAAGCCTGGAAAGTCTGTTTCCCCAACACATTGCACTGGTGGTGGAGTTCTGCTTCTGGGGAAGAGCAGAAGATCCACTGATTTCTAGTTTCATTCATGGTGCGACCCCCAAACCATCCATGTTGGCCATGAAGGAGGGGCCCCGCGGAACTGTGGTGAATTACAAAGAGAGTTTTCTTCCCGTGGGTGGAGGAACACAGCCTCTGTGCAGCCCGCCTTCCGTAATCTTAACATTCCCCCTCTTCCCATCCCATAACGCTTGGGCCATTTTTAAACCTCAGGGTGCTTCTAGAGCCTTTCTCGCTGCCAAAATGGAATGTGAGCAAATGTTTCAAAGCCATACTTTAAAGGCCTCAGATGAAGTTATGCAGCCTGATTTTGCCTTTTTTAGGCTTGCCCTGTTCATCGGCTTTGTATATACGGAACGTGTGCTATTCGCATTGTGTTTTTCTTCCTCTTCCTGGTTCTCTCACAAATTTCTAAGCTCCAGTCGGTGGTGGGTAAGTCAGACCTATCATTTTGTGGAGCTGTCTGGCAGAGTGGAGGCGGCCAGGGTGTGGGCTGGGGTCTGGACAGGAGGCGTGTTAGAGACCTCTGGGTCCATGGGGCCTGAAGGGCAGGCTAGGCAGCAAGGCAGCCCTGGGGGGTTGGGGCACAGCAAGGAACGAAGGAGTGGGTTGCAGAGGCTTTTCTTTCTCACCTGCCTCTTCCCAAGTGCAAACATGTTTTATGTTACATAGTGAGCGAGGCAAAGTGGTGGTTTCTCCTAATTCCTCATGCGATTTCCAGACATGACGGTCCTTCTCCTGGCAGGCTGAGTTATCTTTCCCCGTGAGAGCCTTGGATTGAATCGATTCCCTTTAAAAAGGGAATCAAACGTGAGAGAGAGAAAGAGGAAAAAAGACAGCCGTGGAAGAACATCCACATGGGGTTGTGTTGGAAGTCAAAGAGAGAGCAAACAAGGACGGGGTTTTCCTCTTTCTCCTCTCCTCCCTCCCTTCGTCTCTCCCTCTCTCCTCTTTTCATTAGAAGAATTGGATGTTTGCCCATGCAGACAAAGCTGGCTTAGGGAGGCAAAGCTCGGGGAGGAAGCAATGTGAGGAGACTGGAAATAGCAGGAATCCAGACACGCTTTGCTCTCCAGCCCTGAACTGGGAGAGGAAGAAGCCGTTCTCCCGGCCGTGGCTAAGGCCCTGGGGGTGGGGTGGGGTGGGGTGGGGAGGGGGCAGGGAGGGCCACCCACGCCTCTGGCTCTCTGTGGCCTGGGTAGCAGGACATTTGTCCCGCAGCTGACCTGCCACAGGGCAGCTGCAGGAGCCCGCATCCCCATCTGCGGAGCACAGACCTCCACTGTGGAACATATGCATGGAGGAATTAGGTGGAACATATGCATGTAGGACGCTACCGGCTTTTTCCAGACACAAGGCCACTTTCCAGCCCGAGAAGCAGCTTGGAGGAAACAGGGTAATGAGACAGAGTCCCAGCTGGACCCAAATGCTTTACTCTCCTGTCCTTCCTCTGCCTCCTTTTCTCTCCTCCTTCCCCCTCCATCTCCTCACCCCCCCCCATCTACTTCCGGTTTACTTTTCCCCTTCTTTACTGGTCCTCACCTTCTTTGCCTGGTTCCCTTTGCTCTTTTGTTCTTCTACTTTGTGCCTTTCTGTCATTTCCTTCTTTTTCCTCTTTAGCGTCTTCTACTTTCTTCACCATGCGCTCCGTCCTTCTTCACATTTATCCCGATTTTGTGTTTGACTCCTCTGTCAGCTGAAATGGATTGCGGGTTCTCGTGGAAAGAAAAATGCAGGCCTGTGTCATTGAAAGCTGGTGACTGCCTTCATAATGCTACGAAGAGGCCGTGGCATTTTATAATAGAAAAGGAATGCCTGCTATCATTGATTGAGTCCTGCTTTGAGTTCTTCTAACAGCCTGGCTGAGCAGCGCGAGGGTTGCAGCTAAAGTGGCCATGCACGCTGGGGGCGGGATGTGTTTGTGGCTCAGTTCAAATGTCTAAAGCAGCCAGTTCCAGTGTTGGCATTACCAGACTCACCTGCTGGGACCCACCCCAGGGTTTCCAATTCGGATCTGGGGGCAGAGCCTGAGAAGGGGCATTTCTAACAAGTTTCCAGGTGATGCTGAAGCCACTGGCCTGGTGACCACACTTGGAGACCCACTGGTCTGAAAGGTTTTGGCTTTAGAGTTGGGTGGCCGGTCAGAGCTCAAGCCCAGGTGGCAGGAAACATTTTCTAGATCCCGACTTGAGTGCATGGTGAGTGCAAATGGAAGTGTTTAGTTAGTTGAATACTGTCTCATTTCACAAAGGGCTGGAGAGTGCCTTCCAAAAATATTCACGATATAAAACCGATAGAGTTGAAGAAATTAAATCAAGGAAAAATGAAGGCAGGAGTTTAGTACAGGTGGTTGGAATCCAATAAGGATAACTTTCCCTCTTTGTTGGCAGAGCTATATGCACTTCCCTTATTTTCCTGGTCGATGGCATCCTGTTTTCGTTGTGGAAGGAGACACACCTGAATTTTACCCTTTGAGTAAAATTCTCCTTTTCCCAAACTGCCTTGTGGAGAGGGTCATCCTCTCACTCATACAATTTAGAAGTTACGAACTGATCAATGTTTTTTTTGTGTGTATGTGTGACCTGATACTTGGCAAAATGGCAACTGTGCAGTATGGATTAGTTGAGCAACTGTATTTTTTTGGGTATCTATGACTTACTTTCCGCAGAAAGGAAAGCTAAGAAATATAATAGGGAGACCTGCAAGAAAGCTGAAAGAGGATTCCTATCTTCAAGGAACTTAACAACCTAGCTTGGAGAAAAAGATGTACATCTAAACAGCAAGAGAAGAACTGTGTCCTTTAACAGAGGTCAACAATTCTGAAGGTAGCCATTCACAGAAAGGAAAGCTCAGGGTAGGCTGATGCGGGTGCGAAAGAATGAAATTTAATTTGACAAAATCAAAGAGAGAAAGATAACCGGGGGAAAAACTGAGACCATTTTCAAGAGTTTTAGATATAGAAGTTAGTACAACTTCGAATAAACAAAACACCCAACGACTTCATTGGACCCATGGACGGCTGTGGGGTGGTAGAAAATGTTGCTGAGTTCGTCCTTGGAAAACTCGGGCCGAGGGACAGATTTGCCGCTTTGCACCGTGTGATCTTCTGTCCTTTGACTTCTTTAAGTCTTCATTTCTGCAGAAATAAAAATGGGGATTTCTAGTACCTATCGAACCCGCTGAGCCTCAGCTAGGAAAACAGTGAGCGGCATTTAAAGCCAAAGGGCATTTAAACGGGGAGTCAGGGGCTTCAGTACCATAGGCCAGATTGGGAGAATGGAAGCTGGGAGACGGCCATCAGCTTCCAGCCGAGTCAGGGGGCTGTTGTTTCCATCTGGAGGCCAGGGAACCGGCTAGAGCTGCCCGGCCAGGCCCCTCGGCGTCCTCTGGCCCCAGTGAAAGCTCGCGATTTCAAGTGGATAAAAGACACAGGGTAACGTGTGAGTGTGCGCACGAGTGTGTGTGTGTGTGTGTGCGTGTGTTCCTGACACACTGGGTCATGATGTATAAAGGTTAGAAAGGTTTGAAAGCCACAGAATAAAGAATCAGTGACACGAAATGATTTGTGGATTTTGTAAATTGTAAAGCACAAAGCAAGTATGAATTAATGGCCCATTCGCCTTTCCTGAGGCCCACGTTCCCTTTGACTCAACCTCGGTTCCTCCTCTCTGTAATGTTCAGATACTACCTGTCTACCCCGGCAAGTGCATTCAGGACTCCTCCCCACTCGTGGAAGCCCGTGGAATAAAACCACCAGTGGGGCCAGAAAGCGGAGATTAATATGTTAAAAAAGAAAAGAAAAGAAAATCTGGCCTTGGTGTTTGATTTCCTGAAGGCCCAGATAACTTTCCTGATTGAAGACATGTTTAGTCAGCAAAAACGGCAGTGCATGTTTAGCTGGGAAGAAGGGAAGCCGCATGGCATGCGAAATAGCTCTTAAAATGTACCCTGAACACCTTACGCATCATCACAGAGCTTATTTGCAGATTGGATGATATCCCAGTTCAGACAGCAGCTTCCTCGGATACCCTCATTACCAACATCTGGAAATGGAAATAATACTCCAGAGTCAGGTTCATACCTCAGCGAAAGCAGGCTTTGAAATTTTATTAACTGAAAAACCATTGTTGGCTCTTTCCTCATAGACCACATTATTTCAAGCAGTCTCATATCTTTGGGGCTGGGCTGGATTTCGTTTTGCTCAAGGGTAAATGAAATTTTAAACTGGGTACAAACTTAATCATTTTATTTTTTTTTCTGGTTTAGAAATTCCTCCTTATCTCTCCTTCCCTGAACTCGCTCCTTTTTTAATTGCTTGTAAGAGGCAGCCCATGATAGGGTAACTGGTTTTTCCTGGAATAGCAAATACATAATAAAAAGAGCACCATTTACTCCAAACAATTTACTGGTTGTTCTCTGAGCCCCCTGGGAGGTGGGTGAATGTTGTTACTCTTCTCTTTATAGCAAAGGATGTATGACAAGGTGATAGGATCCAGGTCAGTGCCAAGTAGGAATTCAAAACCCAGACATGTTTGCTCTATAGAGAACAGTATTTTCTGCCTCCCCACCAGCTCAGGTGAACGGAGAGCTGCTGCCAGCCCAGGGCTACGCTTATCTAAGTATACCTGTGCGGCTTTCTCGGCTGTTTGTCCCTAGGTGGCAGGGAGGCCAGGAAATGAGACGGGGGCTCTCTGCCACCCAGGAGGGCTGAAGAATCGGGAAGGGGATGTGGACTGAGGGACTGTGGGTGGTGGGCTGGGGATTATTTGGGGAGGGCGTGAGACCATGTAAAAATAATGGGGAACAGTGAGAAAAAGGAGTTCAGGAAGCATGAAGAGTCATTAAAGAAGTCTGAAAACGTCTCCTGAATATTTGGGTGGGATTAGAATATAAATCAGCAAAGAGAAATTCTGATCAAAGTAGATTTGATCAGAATATCCTGTGCCCTGAGTAGTTGTAGGGATTGTCGAGAGTGGATTTAAAGCTTTGAGGGACTAGAGAAAAATGATGTTAAATTCAGAGTGCCACAAGGAGCCGTCTTTTGAAATGAGAGTAGAAGATCAAGGAATAAAGTTCCCATTTGCTGGTAACATTTCAGAGACTCTGCTAGATGCTTAGCCTTTCCTCCGTCCTCCCTCCCTGCTCTCCTTTTCTCCATCCCTCCCTTCTCTCTGTCCCTCCCTCCCCTCCTTCCTTTTTTTTTTCTTTAAGATTTATTTATTTATTTTTGAGAGAGAGAGAGAGAGAGAGAGAGAGAGAGAGAGAGAGGTGGGGAGGGGCAGAGGGAGAGGGAGAGAGAGAATCTCATGCAGATTCCCCGCTGGGCACGGAGCCCTGAGATCAGGACCTGAGCTGAAATCAAGAGTTGGCCGCTTAACCGACTGAGCCAGCCAGGCGCCCCTCCCCTCCTTCCTCTCTTAAAAGATAATGTCTCCCAACAGTCTTATGGTTGTTCCTACTTTAAAGATGAAATTTTAAGGTTCCAAGAAATTAAGTAGCTTGCCCAAGTTTATACAACTAAATGAAAAAGGAAGATTCAAATTGAGCTTCCCCTAACTCCCAAACCCACGTTCTTTCCAAAACACTGCTCCACTCCCTCTCTTCCAGAAAATGGAATGGAAAATGTCTGTGGAAACCCGATCACTGTTCCAAGCTATATTACACAGTGAGACTGTGTGTATGTTATCTTCGTCTGTGCGGTCTGTGCCCAAAATTTCCATGAAACGTGCTCTCTCCGTGGCGGGCTGTGTGCTCTGAGGAGAGGATTTTGTGGGGTTGCATCCCTACAGAAGCGAGGAGGAAAGGGTGTAATCTGAAGGGCACCATCCTCTGAATAGAAATTCCTTGGCCGCTGAGAGTTATCACCGCAAATGCCAGGTGGTCCTGTGGTTCAGTGGTGGTGTCTTAGTTTCTTTTGAGTTTCCTGTAGGTGGATGCTGTATGATTTAGCCTGGGGCTCACCAGGGCCAGACTATATGACTCGCAGGGCCCAGTGTCAAATGAAAAGATGGGGCCCCTTGTGAAAAATGTATTAAGGATTTCAAGACGGTGAAGGCAGAGTACTCTGTACGTGCAGAGAGTTCTGAGTGTGTGGTTGCACAGGACGCATGCCCGTGAAGCTGACTGTGCAACTCACCCACGTAACGTGGTCTAACAAGATAGTCACCGAAGGCCTGCATCCTTCGTGTGTTATGCCAGGGTTACTCACACAAACACATCTCGGGGGTTGGAAGGGAGATTCTGTGAAAAAGCAAGTGGACAACAGTGGCTATCAACTCACTTATTTGTTCTTTCATTCATAAGGTCATTCATTTGAAAGGCATTCATGGACCCTTTACTGTATTCCAGGCAGCATGCTCTGTGGGGGGGATGCAAACGCTTCACCTGAAGCATGACATGTGTATAAAATACATCATGTCTTTGGTTTACGTGTGCATTTATGCCATGTGTGAAATGGACCGAATGGGTTTTGTACAGTAGAGACTATTGTGAGGCTTACCCTTCTGCTCAGCAAGTGCCCCCTCCACGTTGCTGTCCACAGTGATTCTAAGCTGCACATCGTGCTTCATAGAATTCTCCACCATGTCTTAAAATCCATTTTCCTGGAGATGGTCACCTTTGTCGGTCTCCAGTTCCCCAGGACACAAGCTGATGGTGAGGAGCAGCCTCCCGTAGCCTCCCTGCTGACCTGGGTGAGAATTGTCTTAAGACCCAAGTCTTGCCTGGTGGTAAAAATCACTTTGTGTGGAGATGGGGGGTGGGGGGGGGCGTCACTCATTCAGATGCGGATTCTTGGGCTCTTCTAGAGAGTCTCACTCAGTAGGCCTGAAGGGGCCGTGGAATCCTCAGGTTTAACAAGTGCCCTAGGTGATTCTTATTATCAGGTACAGGTGGAAGCCGACCAACACTATATGCCCTGAATGGGGTCCCTTGGCCAAGGGTACACATGTTCTCAATTTTACTCTTCTCCTGAAAGACTGGTCCATTTGGCCTTCCCCATCTACTGACTCTTGGTTTCGTCTCTGATCGGCTCTCATTTATGACTCCTTGCTCTTTACTTGACTAAATTTTCCTTTATCTATTTGATTGAAAGCATGACGCTTGTTTCTAAGTTCTGCTTGCCCTGGTCATTACTGTGAATTCACCTAGCCCTGACTGTTCCATGTTTTCTTTGATCTCAGACACGCTCTCAGGTTGTTACTCCCTTTGAGTTCGAGCTCTTGCTGAATATCAAGTGCCTTGTCTGGAAATGGGAACCTCCGGGGAAGGTCTTTAGCTCAGACCCTAGATTGTGCCACTCCTGGATCCTAGAGAAAGCGAGAGAATGTGTGTGTGTGTGTGTGTGTGTGTGTGTGTGTGTGGTGGGTGCGGGGGGGACCAGGGGAAAAGCTTGAGAGAGAGAGCCCGAGTTAATTTAGGTGTATGCCTCTTATACTCCTGCCTGGGAGGTCTTTTTCGGATGTAACCATCTAATGTTTGAGACGTGTTAGGGGGGTGGGGAGGGGAGGCATTTTTGATGCAATTTTGGAACCGTTCTAGGGTTCCAGCAGTGTCCTGATGTGTCTGTTGTCTGCGGCCAGGCCTGGAGTAGCTGAATTTTGGTCCCCTGGAGCAGTGGCAGCCTGGGCAGTGACACAGCTGGGGCACGTGAGGGATAGAAGGTAGCATAGATGGAAGACTTTGCATTTCTACATCCTTATGCCCGGCCTGCGTTTGCCTGTCACACTGTGTACCCGTCTCCCCTTCTTTCCCATAGGACCGGGGGCGGGGGTGTATATCAGTTTCTCTCGTCTTTCAAGCTTCCTGGGGCATCTCCAGGGCCGAGCTCCTGGAAGGCGGCAGCCTTAGTGCTGAGCCCCGTTTCCAGCTTCAGTTCGTTTTCTGGGCTGGTGCTACTCTGTTCAGTTGCATAGGGAGAGGGTCTTACTGGCCCCGCCTAGGCCATGTGGCCACACCTCGACCATCTTGACTGACTGACGGGTAGAGCAAGACGAATGAAATTGCTGGGGGAGTGGAAAGTAGGTAATGGCAAGATGTTCCCACAATCTTGACATTTGCCTTTTATGGAGGAGGTTAGAGAAGGTTCATGCAGCTAATTAGGAGAGCCTCAAGCCAGTGATTTCCCTCACATGGCCACCCACCTACTGTCTCACCGAGGGCAAATCTTGTTTTGAGATAGTATGAGCACTCGGTATAGTTGATGCTTAGCATCAATCCAATGCCAGTAGCCCACCAACCCCCTATAACCCTTGTTTGGTGGGTGATCCTCGCTCTGACCTTCCTCAAGTTTAGGAGAAGCTGATATTCAAAGGCACTGGCCCGTCCACCCAAACACCAGCTTCTCATAGTGGCAGTTAAACTAAGTGAGCTCGATTTAGAATTCCTGTTGATTCTGACATTGTACAATGATTTGGGAAGACCTCGCTTTTAAAGTTTCTGATTTCGAAATATCAAGTGTTCTAAGCATGGTATCTACCAAAGGTGAAGCTGAAGAAAACTCCCAGGAAGTATCGCAATTGCTAGCATACAGAAATCAGGGGTTAAGGCCATAGGCTCTGGGGTCAGCCATTCTGGATGTTCAAGTTAAGGCTCCATCAGTGTATTATCTGTGTTACCTTGGGCAAGTTACTTAGTCCCACTGTGCTAAATAAATTTTATATTGGATCACATATTTAGAGCCCTTAGACATTACACACATGTAGACTATTTAATCATTACTATATTGGTCATCTTCAATGTATGAGGTATGCAACTAAAAATAAATGTTTTTTTTTTTTTTTCTGTTATCATCTTCAGAATATCAATACTATTGGTTTTCTTACTGCTCAGGAAAAGTTATACAGTCCTGATGGAACTTTCCCAGGAAAAGAAAAAGAGCTTTGAGCCTTGAGCTTTCATGGGACTATGTGATTTCTCCCTTTGCCCCCCATAAAAATGGCCGCTCTAACTGAACCATTCTTATTCCAGTGGAAACTCTACACAGAATGCAGAAATGTAAAATGGACAAAAGCAATGCAGTGAAAACACCCAGGCAGGTTAAATCGGCATCGATCATCAGAAACCTATTTGTTTTTGTGGAGTTATTAATATACTTCCATGGATAACCAGAATTGTGTGTGTGTGTGTGTGTTTTTAAGTTTTTATTTAAGTAATCTCTACACCCAACGTGGGGCCTGAACTCACGACCCCGAGATCAAGAGTTGCATGTTCTTCAGACTGAGCCAGCCAGGCACCTTGGATAACCAGAATTTTGGAACACAATTTGAAAACCTTTACAGCATAAGGCAGTCAATTAAAAAAAAAAAGCTGTAGTTACTGTTTAATACACACACACACACACACACACACGAACCTGGCAAAGCACGACGGAGCAGTGCTAATGTTTTGTCCTATTGAGTTGCTGTAGTTTGATAGAGCTAGCCAAGAGAAGACTTTTTCCCCCTTTGTTTAATAATGTCCAGCAGTTGTTTGAAGGCCTTTTCAATCCCTTTCCTGTTTTGAAAGCACCTCGTGTTCCCATGTGATGTAGCCCTGGGATATCCTTCATTTTCATCATTCTGGATAACAAAGACAAATGTGTTAGGCAAAAGCCAAGGGGTTGTTGTTGAGGAAGGTGGAGTTGGGCCCTCATGACGTTTCTGCCTTGCTCAAGAAAAGCCTTAGCCAGAGCCGTGAGGGCCCAGTTTTTGGATCTCAACCGTCTCATTATGCTCCAGTGACTACTAGCTTTCAGTGTCCACATCCCTGCCCGAGGCTTTTTCTGGCACGGGAGAAGGTCACTCTGTCGTCACACTCAAGGCAAATTGGAAGTGCCATAAATTAATACCACTTAGGAACGGCCCTCAACCAAGGACTCCTGAGAATTGACAGGAACCTTAGCTCCCTTGACTCTCAGGTGCAATGATTTTGTGGTGTGTAGTTCATGCTGTTTCCAGCATTCCCTTTCAGAGTCATCCATGGCGGCAGCTGCCTTATGAGGCATATTTATGGCGTCCCCCCTCTCCTTGCATCAGTTCCCTGTCCCCCAATTGGTGTGGCTTTCACTTGCCAAGTAACCTACTTGCTCTGTAATTCTTGTCTTAGGGTCAGCTTCTGCTGGGGGTGGGGTGGGTGGGGAATCCAAAGAAGATGCCATTTTTAGCTTCACTTCCCTCTTTATACCTTCCTCCACTCATCACTCTTTCAAACTCTAAGCTTGGGCTCTTGCTAGTCCTGTGTGTACAATATGAGCCTGTCCTCCCTCCTACAGTTGATTGGATCCAGGAGGGAGAACAGGTAAGCCAATCAGAGTCCCTTCCCTAGGAGTTTAGGGATTGGTAGGGATGGGTGGGAGTCAAGTCGGGGTGGCGGGGGAGAGAGAGAGAGAGAGACAGAGACAGAGAGATTGATTGAGTGAATCTTCCCCTAGGTGGGGACTGAAGCACGCACACTTGGGAGCCATGAACACATTCTGCATATATCCATTCTGGGGAGCTGAGACAGCTCGACTAGTCTGCAGAGAGAAAAATGAAGCAGGTGTGCAAGGGAAAGCATAGGTGAAGGACACAAAAAATCCTGCTGTGGTTTTGGCAACCTTCCCATTTCTGGTTTCAATCTCTTCAGAGGCATGCCTCCATTTCTGCTTTGACAAGATACCTATTTTAATTCTTTTTTTTTTTTTTTTTTTAGGAATAATGCTCACTTTTTGTTTAAGCTGGGATGAGTTGGCTTCTTTTGCTGGAAGCCAGAACATCAATGAATGCACATTTTATATCATAAGTCATTCCTATTATGGCTGTTGCCATCTCAGCCCTGGAATTAAGATATTTTATTGTATATTTGCTTATCCCCTTCCCTAGGAGACATGCTAGCAAAGAAAGAGGTAATTTCCTTTCCCCTCTTAGGGAAAACCCAGGGGCCTCCTTTTGTGGAGTTCTTGTGTTCTCGGCTCTCTCGGTTACCTAAAGACAATCCCCTCTCCCATCCTGAGGTTTTGCAAGAAGTTGGATTTCCTGAAGAGGTGTAGGCTGTGTGTATGGGGGCCGTGTCGGCACGGAGGGTTAGGAGCTGTAGATACAAGCCAGGGAAGAGGATCCCAGGACCGCAGGGCATGCCGGATGGGAGAACCAGCCCCTAGCAGTGGCAATGAGGAGCAAAGAAAAAATAGTGACCATTCAGGACTGAAGAAAAGGTTCTTCTCCCTTTCCCTGAAGCAAGTGAGCCCTGGGATTGCGAGATGCTACCGGCTGGTGGGGCATGAATATTGCCTCATATTGGCCATTCTAACCACCCTTGGCAAAGTGGGGTGTCTTAATTGGTTTGGACTGCTCTAACGAAAATGACCATAAATTGGTGGCTCAAACAAGGGACATATATTTCACACAGTTCTCGAGGCTGGAAGTCTAAGATCAAGGCCCTGGCAGATCCAGTGTCTAGTGACCATCTTCTTCCTGGCTTGTAGACAGCTACCTTTTTGGTGTATCCTCACATGGGCAGGGGCGGGGATGGTGGTGGAGAAGGCTGGTACAAGGCAGGGACAGGGTGGGGGGTGAGAAAGAGAGAGAGAGAGAGCATACTCAAAGAGATCTCTTCTCTTTCTTCTTATAAGGACACTAATTCCATGATGAGGGCTCCACCCTCATGACCTAATTACCTCCTAAAGATCCCTCCTTCAAATACTATCACATTGGGGATTTAGGGTTTCAACATGAGTTTTCAAGGTGGGGCACATTCAGTCCATAGCATGGGGGCTGGAACTGGATTTAATTTAATTTCAGTAAGACATTTCTTATAATACTCCAGACGTGGTGGAAGATTTCATATCTGTTAATTTATATATTTGGCTAATTGTTATGATAAAAAATAACCATTCTTTATAAAGGTATTTTGCCTTACAATAACATTTTGGAGGTGACTGTTTCTTACTGATGCTTTTAGGGGATGCCTTAATCTACCATAAAGTTTAGAAAGGAGTCTGCGAGGGGCGCCTGGGTGGCTCAGTTGTTGAGTATCTGCTTTCGGCTCGGGTCGTGATCCCAGGGTCCTGGGATCAAGCCCCGCATTGGGCTCCCTGCTCAGTGGGAGGCCTGCTTCGCCCTCTCCCACTCCCCCTGCTTGTGTTCCCTCTCTCCCTCTGTCAAATAAATAAATAAAATCTTAAAAAAAAAAAAAAGGAAGGAGTCTGCAGAAAATAGAATTATCTAAGGAATGGTAGATTGATGTTGGACCTCTCAGAGAGCCAGGTTAGACAAGAGAAACAGACTCTAGAGATTTGGGGGAGTGTATCAGGAAGTCACTGAACAGATAGAAAGACCAGAGAACGAGTCTAAGAAAATGGGAGGAAATCAAGGGAATATGGAGAGCCAGAACACAGCCAAGATCATGCGTCAGGAAAGGGGGACCCTGCTGCTGGACACTGGCCATGGCCACCCCCTGCCACCACAGGGCACTGACAGCATTGTCACGGGTGAAGGCCATCCTATGCTGTCTTGTGCTTTTGCATCACTTGCCATAAGCTCAGTGTCCCTGGGGGAGCCTCAGGTTGGCCAGGCACATGTTTGCCTCGGTCTGGCCTCCGGGGCTCAGGGACAGTGAGGATCTGGCTTTCTGGCTATGGTAGGGGAAGGTGTGAATCTTATCAAGATAATGACAGCTTCCCCAAATATGGCAGCGGAAACCTCCCGCATAAAACCATTGTGATATGTACATGTTCACAAGGAAAAGCACCCATTGTTTAGGTACCTGTAGGTGGGGTGGCCGCCTCCACGTCCCTCTCTTCTTCCTTAGGCTGTCCACTCCTGTGGCTGCAATCTCACCTCTATGCCCCATGAAATCTCTAGCCTCGCTGCTATTTCTCTTCTGAGTTTGACTATTCTAGTCAGCTGACTACTCCCTCAAACTCAACTGAACACATCATCTTTTAGAAAACCTATATTTGGACTGGTTAAGGATGTGGGCTCTGAAGCTGGGCAGCCTGAGTTAAAATCCCAGCTCAGCCACAGCTTAGTTGTGTAACCTTGGAAAAATGACAGACTTCTCTGTGGCTCAGTCTTGTCATCTGTAAAATGGGGATAACACCTATCTCATAGGGTTTTTAAGATGATTAAATGACTCAATACATGAAAACCACTTAGAATATTGCCACATACACAAGAAGCCCTTAACTAATTATTATTGTCCAGTACACTGGACCTCCCCTTATTTCTTTTTTCAATTAATACTCCTTGATGATACAGGCTAAAACTTCACACATGGCTACTTTTCCCTTTCTTCAGTGCCTATATTATATCAGTTCCAAAGTCTATTGAGTCACCTTCTCAAATGCCTTTTAAATCCTTCTCCTTATCTGCAATCCCACTGCCACTTTCTTGGTTTGGGCCACCGTCATCCCTTGCTTGGATGATTGAAAGAGTTCTCTAACTTGCTTCTTAGCCTCCAAGTTCTTCCAGGTTAAACGAAGACATATGATTCTCTCAGATGATAGTAGGAATAGCTAACATTTTTGAGTTTCTACTACTGGCTGGGAAGTGTTTAAAGAGCTTTATATGGATTAGTTCGTTCATTTAATTGCCACCTCCACCACCTGAAGAGGTACTTTTGTAAACAGGAAAATGAAGCCCAGAGTACTTAGGGGACCTGCCCAAGGTCACACAGCCATAATGGCCCAGGCAGGATTTGAACACAGGGGCTCTGTCCATGTACTTCACCATATATTCTCCCCTACACAGGTGGTCTCCGAAAGAGGTACAGAGTCCCCAGAGAGTGTCATGGGTGAAAAATGCTAGAACTTCTATTTATATTTATTTTAAAATAAAACTATGAAATCCATTAAGGTAATATAAAATATATGGATTAACATTGACAGTCTCATGTGGCCTGTCAGATGGTCCTTGTTGCACACAGTACCCGAGACACCTCTAAGGGAAGAGGGAATTTGATGACTTGAGAGGTTGACAGTGACATTTTCACAGAGGTTTGCTGCCATCGACTTGTTACATGTAGTTCACGCACTATTAGGGTGTCATCGATGCAGAAGTTGACTTCTAAAAAGGACGGTATTACAGTACTTCTAATGGAATGAGAAGTGCATATGAAATATTTATCCCAAATAGAGGCTTACTCAAGACAACAAGTTGTCAAACCTACTCATGAGTGTTCCAAAATTTCTGACCTTTTCTATCTGGTAAGTGGTTATTAGTTATAAGTTATTAGAAAATAATTATGAGAGGGGTGCCTGGGTGGTGCAATCAGGTAAGTCTCTGACTCTTGGTTTTGGCTAATGTCGTGATCTCAGAGTCCTGAGATCGAGCCCCTTGTCGGGCTCCGCGCTCAGCAGGGAGTCTGCTTCTCCCTCTCCCTCTGCCCCTCTCCCCTGCTCTCTCTCTCTCACTCTCCAATAAATAAATAATTCTTAGAAAATAATCTTGAGAAATTAAGAACATCCTAACATGTACCTTCGAAGTAAAATGGACATTTTAACAGTGAATGAAAGAATAATTGATTTTCAAAAGAAAATCATGTTGTGGAGAGAACATATTAAAAACAGATTTTTGGTAAAGAGGGCACATTCTGCATGGAGCACTGGGTGTTATGCACAAACAATGAATCATGGAACACTACATCAAAAACTAATGATGTAATGTATGGTGATTAACATAACAATAAAAAATTTTAAAAAAAGATACTGAAAACAAAACAAAACAAAACAAAAACATTTTTGGGAATATTTCCAGTGCTTGCAATTTTCTCTTTTCTTTCTTTCTTTCTTTCTCTCTCCCTCCCTCCTATCAGCTGAAAATGGCAGGTGTTAAATATAAAACCTCATACCTGCATTCTTTGAAAATATGGAAAAAGACTTTTCTATCTTGCCCCTGTTTTTCAAATGAGAAATTTCAATGGGCTTTGAAGCCATTTGGTGAAAGTACAAAAGTACAACAACTTCTGATTAATTTCTAATAACAGCCAATCAACATTAGGGAAGACTGATCCTTTCCAGCCAAATTTCAATAAAAGCTTTGCCTAGGATAGATAGGATTTAAAAATGAGTACCAAGACCCCAATTTGAACCTACATACCTTGTAAGGCATAATTTTTGTGTATGACATTGAAATCATAAAATCATTAAAATCAAGTATCAAAATAAGACCTTCGGGGTGCCGGGCTGGCTCAGTCTGTTAAGCATCCAACTCTTGATCTCAGCTCAGGTCATGTTTTCAGTGTTATGAGAGCCAGCCCAGTCAAGCCCAGTCAAGCTCTGCACTCATCAGGGAGTCTGCTTGAGATTCTCTCTCTCCCTCTGCCCCTCCCCCTAAAATAAATAAATAAGTCTTAAAAAAAAACCCCTTCAAATCAGTGTATCACAAAATGTTAAACCAAGATTTCAAAAATAATTAAGATTATTCGATCACATTGCTCTCATAAAGAATATATTAATTATAAAACTTTTTTATGGGAGATAAATATTAAAGAGGAGAAATTATTAAAATATTTTCTTGAAAATGTTGTTTTTTAAATGTCATAATATTTCTAACAAGTTAATATGGAGCCAAGGATATAAAATTCATCAATACAATAATATCAATATATTAGTGCTCTATAAAAAGTTTTAACAAAAAGTGTGGAGATTACTGCTCAATAGTATTAATACAACCATGTTTATGATTGTTGTCTGCCATTTAGAAGACTAAATTTGCGGGGTGCCTGGGTGGCTCAGTCATTAAGCGTCTGCCTTCGGCTCAGGTCATGGTCCCAGGGTCCTGGGATTGAGCCCCGCGTCGGGCTCCTTGCTCTGCAGGAAGCCTGCTCTCCCCTCTCCCGCTCCCCCTGCTTGTGTTCCCTCTCTCGCTGTCTCTCTCTCTCTGTCAAATAAATAAAATTAAAAAAAAAAAAAAGACTAAATTTGCAAAGTGCTTATTCATACCATTTTTTCTGGGATAAAAGTTACTGCTATAATTAAATAGTTCTTGTTTTTTAATTCTTTGCTAATTTATGTATATGTATTTATATATTATAAATATTTATATTATATATATATAATATCTATGTGTACGTATATATATAGTGTGTGTGTGTGTGTGTGTGTGTGTAAATATATAGCCTTGTTTCTAACTGGCCACATTTTTTCCCTTCAATTTTTCAATCCTTTCCTTCTTTCTTTTAAATCCTTTTTTATAATCTGGATTGATCCGACTTTGCATTTGGCATGGTGTGCCCTCTCTGCCTCACCTCTACATCCCTACTTTCCCGTCTGGTCTTTCTGGTTTCAGACTCTCTCCTTTTGTCTTCTTCTCTCTTTTCCCTCCATTATTCCATGCCTCTCTGGAACCCAATCAGTATGCCAGGCAGTAGGGCAATGACAGAGAAGTAAGTCGTAGGGGTCCACCAGCTTCTACTTCCATCGTTAGAACAGAAATACATGCTGAGGACAAATGAACTGGTCCTCAAGACTCCCTGGGATAACTTAAAGGCAGGACCGTGGGAGGCTGGGGGGGGGGGTCGGTGGAGGTGGGGGTGGGCACTCCACACATGGTACTTCAGGATCTTGCCCCCTTGAGTTCGGTGCTCTCTCTCATCCTCTACTGAGAGCTCTTGGATCACAACAGGTGGCATGAGAGAAAAACTAAAATCATTAGTTGTGTGTGGGAAGACTCATAGCTGTTTTGAGGCGGGCAGAAAATGGGGGGGCATTTGGATCTTCAGTAAGGGGCCTGAGCTTTGCATGTCTGAGAGGAGTTGTACTCCAAGTGGATTAAAATGGAAATAGAAAGGCACCTAGTTATACCACTGTTTGTTACAGGGCAGAAATCAGTGTAAGTCAGGCTGGCCCTGGCTCTTCGCCAAAGGATTTTATTTCCTGAATCGCCCAAATCGTTTTCCTTTGCAGGCTTCCCCATGGTCCCTACCCTCGGCACAGAATTGCAAAGAGTGAGCCTCCAAGGCCACAGCCCTCTGGCCGCTCCTGCTGGCGCAGACTTCGTCCCAGTTAGGGGCTTCCTGCACCTCCGCTGCAGATCATCCCTGGCTATCCTTCCCTCGTCAGCAGCCTTGAGGTACTGCTGCGTCAGCGAATGAATGTCCAGTGCCTTGCGGATGGGGCCTGGAGTCACGGCCCAGGCTAGCTGGTTGCCCACGTGTGGTGCAAGGGCCCACAGCCACCCAGAGGGGAGGCGCGGATCCCCTTGCGGACACTGGGAGAAGCCAAAGCCACGTTAGGTGGCTGTCCACCCCGCAGCCTCAGGAACACGCACCATCCGATTCTTTGGCCCGCTGCACCCCCCAGTCGGTAATCCGAGTCCCTGCAGGGCTGGTAGCCGTAGCCACTAAGCCGGGGCTGCTCTGTTTCTTCTCAACGGTTAACATGTCCCAGCTCTTCTTCAATGTCAAAATGTTTTCCCATGAACAGCAGGGGTAGCATCCCCCCCCCCGCCCCCCCGCTCTTATCAGCCCTAGCAACCAGAAGCCCGGTTTCCAGGAAAACAGCCACTTGATCCAACCTGGCGAAACCCACTCCCCAGCCCGGCAACTGACTGGCACTTATGCCCCCAGCACTCAACAGCCCAGTGTTTTTTTAGCTGTGGCCACATGACATCATTTCCAATTGGCCAGCCTTCCTTCTCCTCCTCCCCCGTGCAGCCTCACTCCCAGCCCTTCTCCTCCCCGCAGCCGAGGGTGGTATTTTGTGGAGCAGTGGGAATGCTTTGGGCTTTTTTGGGGGGACTGATTCCCTTTGTTTCTCAAAATATTCCTGGCCCTGGCAGCTCTAATTCCTTCCCTGGCTAGAGACAGTGTGGCTCGGGGCTCCAGGAACGCACGCCGCCTGCTCGCTGCCACTGGGCTCTGGCTCAGCCCGGGTGGCCGGGCTGGGTGGCCCCGAGGAAGACCCTCCCTTTCAGTGGGGCCCCCCCCTCCCTGGTGGGAAATGGAACGCTGTTTCTCTGAACCCCGCATCCTGTGAGGTGCTGGGGGGGGGGGCGCAGGGGGCGGGAATAACTGCGATGCTCACATGTGATTGTTCGCTGCTTCCCACGCCCCGCAGTTGTCTTTGAGTCAGTTTGGTGGCGTTCCGGCAGGCCACGAAACAGCAGGGCTGTGTCTTGTGATGCGAAGAGTTTCTTTTCCTAACCATATATGTCTCCCCAAGAGAACCAATAAATAATGTGGTCGCTCTGGCTGGCTTGTCTTTCCATAGCTGCCCCAGGAGCCCTCTGGCCCCTGCTCGTGGCTTCTCCTGTTTCAATTTCCATGTCCTCTCCGTTTTGTAACTCAAGGAGCTCCCCGGCTTAGGAACAGCTGACAAGCCGGCCAGCTCCCCGGCCGTGGCACCTGGGAAGGGGCGAGGGGCAGGGCCTTGCAGGCATGCTCGGGACACCCTGGCCCCGGCGGCCCTGACGCCCTGGACGGTGAGCAAGGATGGGTGCTGGGGGGCAGGACTTCGGCTGCTGGACCCAAAGCATCTGGCAAGGCCATTCAAGTGAGTAATGAGATGGGGAGACGTGGAAGAGCATTTCCTCCCAGCAGAATCTTCCAGACAGCCTCCCAACACACCCTCATCTTCCACCTGCGTCTCCCACCAGAAAGGGGGCGACCGCTCATTCAGTGCTCATGCGTGGCGGGACTGCTTGCCCCACCGAATCGTAGAGCTCGAGGGCTTTTCAAACCCATCACACACCAGCTCTTCATTTTACAGACGAAGAAACTAAAGCCCAGGGGAGAAATAACTTGTCCCAAGTCAGAGTAGAGCTGGGGTTTGAACCAACGGCCTCCCAGAGCTGTTACTTCGCACACCAGAGAGCTCAGGGGCGGCTCCCTCAGGCCCCCCCAGAACCCCCCCGCCCCGTGTGTTTCCATACAGCGCCCAGGAAGGTGAGTGCACACTGGGACAGGGGGTGAAGGTGAGTTGGAAGAGTAAAGGCAATGGAAGCCCTGAATTTCATCCCTCAAGTCTGGTCCTGGTCCCTGCACCCCTAACTCTGCTGATCCTTTCCAAAAGTGATGGATTTTTCCTTCTGGGTCAAACGAAATCCTCACCCCCTTAGCCCTGGGGGAGGGACAAGCGGAGTTCCAGGTTAGGGTAACTGGAAAGAACACCGAGGGCTGTTCCTTGCCTCCAGCTGTTCTTTTATCACGCAGCACCTGGCGTGGAGGGAGCCCAAAGGGCCATCAGAGCGAAACATGCCAACTGCGAAGTGGCTGGCAATGCTGGTGTTGGTGGCCGAGCCAATAAATCCCAAGGCTCTGATTTATCCTCTCTCTGAGCGCTGGAGTGGACATTTCTGAGAACGCCCCTGAAAGGTGACAGCATGGACCAAGCTGCTCCCAGCTTTGGGCTTGGAGGGGCATCTTTCCTCAGAGCTCTGGAATGCCGTGCATTTGTTTATCTCGGGCAGTGTGTGTGCCCGCCCACCCTATCTACCTCGGCTTTCTCCTGAGCTCAGCATGCCATTGGCATTTAATAAATGTTAAAAAATAGCAACATCTGAGCCACTGACCTTCACATAAAGGCCTTTGAGACCATTGCCAGCCGGTTCCTCCTTCATGCCGCCAGACCCCGAAGGTCTGAGGGGGGAAAGAGAAACACACCCTCAGCAACTGGGGTGGGGGGCTGGGGGGGCACGGCCGCTGGGGTCTGGGAGTGCTGCGGAGTTTGCAGCCCGCGCTCAGAGGTCACAATATATGGACTGGGGCCAGATGCTTTAACAGAGATGCCCGGGCTGGTTGCCCTTCACAAATCAAGGGCGGTGGTTTTGCTCCATCTCGCCCTACCCCTCCAGACATTCCTGTGTTCTCCAGGCCAATGGGTGTCACGTGTGCTGGGGATCGGGCGTTTCAGACCCAAGCGCTGGGCCGAGGCTGGGGCATTTCTGTCGCCCTCTCTTTTTTGCCTGTGCCTCCCTCACAAAAATCCTTTCCACCATTGTTCCGCCGAGACTTCCTCGTCTGGTGGTATAGGACAGGAGGGACTGGGGTTTTCCAGTCAGTCTGAGTCAGGTTTCAATGTCTTCCTTTTTTAAAAAAATTATGCAGCCTTTTCTTCAGCCACATGGCCTGGGCGGTGGAGTCTAGGCAGTCTTCTTTTTCGGCCCACTCTCTCCCTTCCTCTTTTTCTTCTTCCCTAAAGACTGGGAAAAGGTGAATGTTGTAGAGGGAGGGACCTGAGTCTCCTGCGGGCCTGGAACTGGAAGGCCAGCTTCATGTAATTTATTTAAGGTCACCAGTGAACCGGCTTGACAGGCGAGGCCATTCAGATTTGGGGAGAGTAAGCAGGCGGCTAGGTCAGCGGCTGGCAGGGGACAAGGCTGCATCCCAGGCCAATCATGTGGGGGCGCACCATGCCACACACACTGCTCAAGGAGCTTGGCTCGCTTGAGCCCTTTTCTTCTCCGTAACAGCATTATAAGAGGGGGCTGTTGCTAGCCCCCATTTTACAGATGGGGAAACTGAGGCTCAGAGAAGTTAAGTACCTTCCTAACATGGTCACTTCGGTTTCTGAGCCACTATCATAGGAGCAAAGGTAATTTTCTGGGAATCCTGGGCATTCTGGATGGCTGGACTGTTGGTGTGCCCAGGATGCTCCCAGTCTCAGCAAGGAAAGTGCCGTGTCTTGGGAAACCCCTTGGTCTCGGGAAGCCGGACAGGGTGGTCGCCCCACTGAAAGCTCTTCCAGCCCTTTCTCTTTCTTCCCCACGGTGCATCTTTTGTTTTTGCTCTTTAGGGCAACACACTGTTAACTTCACTTGTTTTCTGGGGAAAGGCAGAGGGGGCTCTGGGGTGGGGAGAGCAGGAGCTAGGTCGCGGGGTGGGTTGAGGATGGCAGGGGGCAATGTAGCCCCCCAGTGCTGGGAAGGCAGTGAATGCCCCTGACATGGTCTCTCCTGTTATTAGCCTAATGTGCAGTGGAGGACGAAGAATGGACAGCAACATTGGGGACTCTGGTTCAGTGCAAGGGAACCCTGAGTTCCTCCTCAGGACATGCGGGGCATTTCCTCCATCACAGAGTCCTTGAGGTCTGAGAGGCAGGCTGCAGGACTCATGGTCACAGGAGAGGAAACCCAGGTGTAGGAAGACCCGCAATTGCCCAAGCAAGGATGTGGGGAGTGAGGAGTTGAATCCAAAGCCATGCCTTTAATCATGGGATGGGGCTACCTCTTAAGGGAAAAAAAGGACGGGGAAGAAGGTGCCCCAGAGAGGCCTTGAAAAAACACAAGGGGTGGTTGGGGGGAGGGGAGGCAGGCAGAAGCAGAGAAAAGTGAATCTTGGTGGGAGCCCAGGCATTGCTCTGTGCTTTCCCACATATTAATCCATTCAGGCCTCCCCAGTTCCTATGAGGTTGCTATCATCATCATCATTTCCAGTTACAAATGAGAAGGGTGAGGCACAGAGGGATAAAGACACTTGCCCAAGGTCACACAGCTAGTAAGTGACGTAGCTAGCATTCAGACTTGTCCGATGGTGAAGGACGAGAGGGATTTTTTCCTCCTCCTCCTCCTCTTCTTCTTCTTTAAAAATTATGCAACATTTTATTTACTGGCAAGGTCAGTGGAGTTTAGGCAAAATCTTTTTCAGGCAGCTCTCTCCCTTCCCCTTTTATGTTCTTCCCTAAAGGCTGACTATTTGAGCCCCTCTGCAGCTCTATCTCTTTGTGGGCTCAGGCCCACCAGGGAGTAGGGCTGGTGTGTGGGGGCGGGAGTTGGTGATTGGTAATCCCAAGTGTGTGTGTGTGTGCGCGTGTGTGCATGCGTGAATGAATGTGTGTGCATTCAGACCGAAGTTGCTCCAGGAAAATGTTGGGATCCTAAAGCTGGAAGGTCGGCCCCGCCTTGCCCCTTCTTAGCTCCTCTCTAAACCCTTATCAAGCCTTCCTGGTTAGTCTCCTTTCAGAAGCACAGGGAAAGTGCCAAACCCTGAGATCACCTGTTGGCTTTGTCCCAACTCGCTGCTCAGGAAGCAGCCTTTGTGCATCCCTTACACCTGTGTCTGATGGGAAATGGGGGGTGGGAGGAGCACATCAGGAAAGGGCCTGTGCTGGCTGTGGGCTCCATGCCCTGGGGGAAGTTCTCTCTCTCTGCCCCACCCCTCCGGACAAAGGGGAGCCCTCTCTCGCCCCTGCAACCACCTCTTCACTCTGGTGCATTACTCCCCTGTCTCCACCTGTTCCCCTCCCTGGGTCTGCACCAGGCTGGTGCTGGAACCGGCCCTGCTGTGAACAGCGTAATTATGAATGAATCACACATCAACAGGTTGAAATGGATGAACAATGAAAGTCCAATACCAGCCACAGTTGATGGGTCCACCTTGTAAAGAAATACAGAATCACCTTCTGCATAGTGGGGAGTCTTGTTTCAAGTAGCTTTCACACTGGAAGCTCTCTTTCTGCCAACCAGTTAAGTAATTAGATCTATACCAGCGCTATGGAGAGAAGCCATTTCTAGGTAGAAAGCCTTTTGCAGGGCAACCAGTAAAGGAACAGGAAGTGCCTAAATCTAGAGCATCGCATGGGTATCTAGTGATTATGCTCCACCACGGTTGGAATAACAATATAGAAATTAATCTTTATAGCCCATAGTGAGTACCCAATAGAGAGCTTTGAATAAATGAATAAAAACTCTATTTTTATGTCTGAGGTTTGAACAAGTAGACTGAGAAACTGAGAAGCCTGTGTAATCAGAACATCAATGCTGATACAAAAATGTGATTACTCTGATCTAGACTGACTTGAAAGGTGGAGCGGTTTGAGATACAGAAATAGATCATGAAGCCAGGATGATGAAAGAAAAGAATCAGCCACTGAGATTCATCCCTTTGCAGTAAGTAGTTGGCTAAAAGCAGGTGCTATGTATTGCTGCCCAGGTTGTATACTGCACAACTTCAGAATGTACTCTTCATGGCAACTACAGTACGCAGTGTGTTTTGCAAAGCAATGGCTCTCGATAAGTGTTTTCCCAATCTCTTAGTGAGGGATACTTGGAAAGCTAGTATCAGAACAAAACAGTGCAGGGCGCCTGGGTGTCTCAGTTGGTTAAGCGACTGCCTTCAGCTCAGGTCATGATCCTGGAGTCCCTGGATCGAGTCCCGCATCGGGCTCCCTGCTCAGCAGGGAGTCTGCTTCTCCCTCTGACCCTCCCCACTCTCATGTGCTCTCTCTCTCAAATAAATAAATAAAATCTTTAAAAAAAAAAAAAAAGAACAAAACAGTGCATGTTATTTGCAGTTTATCTATACATCTATTTATGCTTGCCTTAATGGTTTAGTAAATTGCATATAAGTCATTCATGTGGATTCAGTTATTTAAAATTTTTTTATTATGAAATAATTATAGATTTACAGGAAATTGCAAAACAGTGTACAAGGAGGTCCCATGTACCTCCAGTTTTGCCCACTGGTAACATCTTGCAAAACTAGATATAACATCAAAACCAGGGAACTGACATTGGTGCAATCCACCAAGCTTATTCAGATTTCCCCAGTTTTATAAACTGTCATCTCTGTGTATGTATGTGTGTGTATGCTTGTATGTAGTTTTATCACATTAAACTGGTGGTAGATTCTTATAACTACTATCACTGGTCCATCCCCCAGGATCACTCTCACCCTGCTACACCATCCTCCATCCCTAACTCTTGGCAACCATTAATCTGTTCTCTGGCTCTATAATTTTGTTATTTTGAGAATGCTATATAAATAGGGATTCGATCTTTTTTTTAAATTGCCAATTATTTTAAAACTAATTCTTTTGCAACAAAGTTCTGACTTCAGGGGCGCCTGGGTGGCTCAGTTGGTTAAGCGACTGCCTTCGGCTCAGGTCATGATCCTGGAGTCCCGGGATCGAGTCCCGCATTGGGCTCCCTGCTCGGCGGGGAGTCTGCTTCTCCCTCTGACCCTCCCCCCCTCTCATGCTCTCTCTCTCTCATTCTCTCTCAAATAAACAAATAAAATCTTAAAAAAAAAAAAGTTCTGACTTCAGGATTTCTACATAAGGATTCCTAGGGGCAAGTGGTTGAACTAGGGGGACTGAACTGATAGAGAAGTCAAGACAGAGAAGGTGCAGGCCTGGAAATGAAGAGAGAACTTTTATTTATTGAGCACTTACTGTGTACCAGGCACTGTTCTAAGGTTTTGTGTGGGCTGCCTACAGAATGGTGCCTGGAGGGGCTGCCTTCTCTTTGGGGCTCTTCCCAGCCTCACCCAACATACATTCCTATGTCCTTTATGTATGCATTTCCCATTGTGTCACCAACCCCTGGAGAGTAGAAATGCCTATCCCTACTCTGAGAGCTAGGAGTCAACCATAGGGTCTCTGGCCATTGAATGGTTCAGCTTTGATTTTCCTTGCCCTTAGGTTCTGAGCAAGCTCTGGCTGCCCAGGGGGCTGCATGTCATTCATCTGCTTATGGTCCTTGCATTGCCCTTGTTGCCACCTCCCCACTGCTGGGACGAAATGCCATCTGACAACTGGACACGGGTGGCCTTTGCTGTTGGCATCATGTCCTATAGCCACTTGGCTGCCTCAAGGTTTTCACCTCTGAAGACCTAGAGAGAGACACCCACACCATCATTGACACCCTCAGCATTTCCAGGAATTCAAGATTAATGGAGAGGAACTCATTGTCCTAAATCCCCCACTGGATATGAGATTTAGGAAACTCCCTTCTTGAGGTTATTAAGGCTCAGTGGCTCAGTGAGAGACCATAACACAATTGGCCTTTTATCTGGGAACTTTGGGCTGAATTGGCACAAATTGACAGTGAGGGACTTTAGACCCAGGATGGATTATTGGCACGGGTGAGTTTTTCTGTTGGGAGATCTCTGAAAATAGAAGTGAACATGGTGGGCCTGAGCATCATGTCTGAAGTCATCTTGTTGGAAGTCAAGGCATGAAGGAAATATTATTTGAGAGCCCTTGTTGCACTTGGATTTTGCAAAATCTCTACTATTTGTAAATGGACCTGTGGCCTGAGGCAGGGAAGATAACAATCTTGGTGTTTCCACTGCCTGAACACCAGTGAAAATACCACAGCTATCCTATAGGCAGAATCCTCTGGTATTATATTCCAGTGGAGATTGGAATACTAGACTGGATATTTACAACCATTTTGAAGTTGGGACACTTGTCACTGATAAGCAACATGGATAAGTACTTCATGTTGGTTGGCGTATATACTTTATTAAGGCAAATAATAATTGATTGTGTTGTGAGGATTTTGTTAGAACACTTCGGAAAATTGGAGGCCCTTTAAAAATTGCAACAGGAGATAGTCTGCATTTAACCACCCTGTCTAGGTTAGAATCTGGGGCCCTAAAGCCAGAAGTCACAAAGACTGATATCTGAGTTCACAACTCCTATGAGGAGAGAAACGATCATTTGTTATGGCCACTGGGCACATTAAAAACTGTGTGATTACTTCCACGCCCAATGGTAGGCACTGTGGTGACTTTAGACATTTACTGGTGACTCATTAAACTATTGGTCTTCAACCCTTTGCCTTGGAAACCCCCGCTTTCTTGGGGCCCCTCCTTATTATAGTTAAAATAGCTTAAAGTCCTTGTGAATCCTTTAAAGGCAAACATGGATAGATTCCCTCTAGAGGAGATTCCAAATCAAAGCAAACATCATTAAAGCAAAGTCCAAAGCATGTTGATCAAAAATAAAACGTTGGGGAATATTTTGTGATGCCCTGGAGGTGTGATTTTTCTATAAAGGGAAGCCCTTAGATTCATTGCACAGACACACCATCCACCCTTTCCACTTGGTGGCAAGTGTCCTTCTGGTAAGAAGCACATTAAAGACTCCCATCTCTCATCTACAATCATAAATCCGGAAGGCTATGAAAACCGAAAGCTTTTTGTATACCTGATGCCATTTGCCAGCAAAATCTGACCTGAAATGACTTGAAACTATTCATAGGTTTAATTTATCTTATGAATCTTCATGTTTCATTGCAGAAATATTAACATTTGCATATGGGGCAATGCTCTATGTCCTCTGTGAGAGTGGTGATATACAATATATAGTGTATGTACCGCATTATCTTTCTAAAAATCTGAAAAATTCTGAATTCTGTAACACAGTTGTCCCAGAGGGTCTTGAAAAAGGGATTGTGGACCTGGAGTACAACCTTTTTTTTTTTTTTCCCCATGCTACACAAACATCAGATCCTTTTTTTTGATAGGTGATGGGACCCAACCAGATGGCTAAGCTTGTCAGGCCTTTATCCCCTGTCACTGACAAAGTCTAAGGCAACATGATCCCATGTTAAACCCCAGGCTCCAGAGCTTCCTCCACCTTGCCCAGAGTTCAAGGACTGGCAGCATTGCCTTTTGGCTGGCTGGGCACTGAGGTGGTGGGGCCCTTTTCTGACCCCTCACACAACTTCTCTACCTGGAGGCAGAGAGTTGGTGGGGAATGCCAGGCTCCCTGCTGACAAGGCTTTCCCTGGAGTGTGTGAGACCTTACTGTAAACCCATGGAGCCACTCACTCATGGAATTGTCAGTGCCTTCATTCCCTCAGTTAATATTGTGCACCTTTTGTGACCTAAGCATGTTTTATTGAAATCCTGGCACAAAGTGAGAGATCGAGTGAGAGTGTGAAGCTTGGACTCAGGCAGGATTTTCCTAGACAGTCTTTCATAGAATCCAAGAGATGCTAATGGGATTTTAGAGGAAAAAGATTTCCATGACCAAAGGAGTCTAGGAAGCGATGAATCCAACAGAGTTAAACAGGTTTCCGTAAAGCAGTGTGCTCGGTAGACATCCCAAAGGGGGCGTTAGCACTGACCAGGGAGGGGATGCTTGCCCCTGGGCCTCTGTGTCTTTCCCAGCTCACGTTATTTTTGTATTCCATGGAGGCTGTAGGAGAAATTCTGTAGGTACAGAGCTGAATGACTCCATAAAGCCATGGGAAAAATTCCCACCATGATCTGTGTGTGTGTTTGCAGGGGCTGTAGGCTATTGTAGCTGTCCCAACTACCTTAAAACAACATGAAAGTGCAGGTGGGGACCTGCGCTACTGTGGCAAAGGAATGCTCTTCTGAAGTTGTACCATCTTCAGAATAATAGTCCCTGCAGAGCACCTTCCAACTGAATCTCTCTGAACTTTTTTTTATTCCCTAGACAGCTTGCCTTCCGCGGTACTGTAATACATAGTGCAAAAAACATGATTGCCCTCTGACCTGTTAGTATTTTTTTTTTAAAGATTTTATTTATTTATTTGACAGAGAGAGACACAGCGAGAGAGGGAACACAAGCAGGGGGAGTGGGAGAGGGAGAAGCAGGCTCCCCGCAGAGCAGGGAGCCCGATGCGGGACTTGATCCCAGGACCCTGGGATCCTGACCTGAGCTGAAGGCAGTCGCTTAACCGACTGAGCCACCCAGGCGCCCTGACCTGTTAGTATTTTAAGAACCAAAATTTCTCATGATTCAAGACTACGTGGAAGACAGGAGGAGTCCCATTTTCATGACTGATCTTACAGTTAGGGTCTCTCCTGGGAAAACCATCAAACATGCACCACTATAGTATTTTAAAGCATTTCCCCAGAGTTAGAATGTTAGTTTTACTGATGGAGTTTCAACTAAAGTTTATGACAAATGCATGGGACAACATTTTGCTGGAGATAAGGGACAGTCTAGTAGGATGGGAATAGATTGGGTTCTTTAGTGTTTGCTTTCTTAAATAGTGATTTGAGGTCAACTTCTGAACTGAACTTGGGTTCTTTTTTACCATGTTTGTGGCTGTAGCTGTTTGTTGTTGTTATAATTATTTCTGCCCGACTTGCTCTCTGATGGGAATTATTTCACTTTCTTTCTATTTGATTTTGTTGTGCCTTAGTTTCCTCAGAGGAAGATCAGAGTTTGTGAGTATTTATGAAGAAATGTCTGTGAAATTGGGAATAGTCCTGGGGTGGAAATTTGTAGGTACTATGAAATGACTTTTTTTTTTTTTCTTTTTTCAGTGATTACTGCGTAGTGAGCACTCAACAAAAAACGTGGCAAGAATGTAAGAACGGTGATCCGGGAGGGCTGGCCTCTTCCGCTTTCTCAGATACTGAATCCCCCAGTGGTCAGTGATTTGCAGTACTTGATGAGTACCTAAATGATTGATTCATGACCCCCAGAAGGAAGGAAGGAGGGAGGGAGGGAGGGGAAGAAGGGAGGAAAGAGGGAAGGAGGGGAGGAAGGAGGGAGGGAAGGAAGGAACAAAGGCAGAAACAACCTACTGAGCTAAAAGGTAACTGATTGTCACCTTTGTTCTTTCCTTGTCATGGAATTCAGGGGATGTGTAGAGCTTTTTTCTTTCTTTTCTTTTTTTTTTTTAAAGATTTTATTTATTTATTTGAGAGACAGAATGAGATAGAGAGAGAAAGCATGAGGCAGGGAGGGTCAGAGGGAGAAGCAGACTCCCTGCTGAGCAGGGAGCCCAATGCGGGACTCGATCCTGGGACTCCAGGATCATGACCTGAGCCGAAGGCAGTCGCTTAACCAACTGAGCCACCCAGGCGCCCCTAGAACTTTTTTCTTCACAATTCTTTCCAAATACATAAATATTTTGCAGTATTCCAAATTTCCTTAGATGTTTTTTATTCCCTCTCTTATGTGGGTGAGTGAATCATTTCATTGATCAGGACTCTTGATGAACAAGCACAGTTCACTGCATTCTAAAAGAATACACCTTTCCAATTTTTATTCTTTATGCCCCCGCAAACCTGTGTCCCTTAGTAGTGGGGTAAGCCCATGTCTGTGTGCTAGCTCGCTAGATCTGCACGCTACTGATATTTAAATCACTTGATCCTTTCAAAATAGTCTATGCAAACCCAGGTGACCCTCAGCCCAACAGACATTTTTCTTCCCTAATTGTAGGAGAGCCAAGTTCACTTTGTTCTTGGACCTTCCTCCTCACACTGCCCCACATTTCCTTCTCTTTGAGGGGCAATGGCATGCAAGTCAAAGATTCGTGGCCCAGGAGAAAGAACACTGGGCCCAGAGCCAGGTGACGAGGGGTTGAGTCCCAATCTAGCTACTCATTTATCCATCATGGAGTCTTGGGGAAATCTCTCTGTCTTTCTAGTCTTCCATTACCCCACAGGACTGTCGTGGAATGCAGTCAGCTCAGTGTGGCATGCTTGGCTTTTCCCTGGGAGAATGCCACAGGAAGCCCAAGGCAGGGGCAAGCAAGGCTAGCTAGGTCTGCAGTGTGGCCACATAGCTACCCCCCGCGAAGTCTCCTCCAGCAGTTCCCCACCTGCTGGGGTAGAGGATGCATCATCCCTGAGCAGCCTGAGCTGGCTAAGGCCCACATTTTTGCCACAACCCCTGCTCTAATTAAAAAAAAGAATATTGCTACCTAGGATATGATTCATAATACTTAATAATAGTAATAACTCCAAACACGCTATTCTAAGTTCTGGACTAGACTCTGAAACTGAATTAGTTTCAGTTTTCTGCATTTCCCTTTCCCCATGTGTAAACTCAGGAAGGTGGATCACGTAGTCAATCCTCTTTAACACCGAGTTCTTCCACATCTAAGCACTGTCTTTAATACTTATGGGGGAATAACTACTCAGGTACAATTTGCAACGCCCATTTTATGGAATAAGAAACGGGCTCTGACCGGTTCACAGGGGCAACAAGCCACGGATCTGGTTTCCAGCCAGGCAGTCAGACTCCCAGCTGCTTGGACTTCTTCAGTAAGTGACTTCTAGGGGCAGATTTACCCCCAGGCTAGGGACTCCTCATCCCCTCAAAGCTCAGCTTTTCGGATGTGAGAAACTGAACACACTTCTCAGGTAACTTCCAATGTTGTTTTCTGCATTTACTTGATGAAGCAGGTGCCCCAGGCATCATTATGGGATGTGACTGTTCCTTACTTGGTCTTTGTCAGTTAGCTTTAAAAATCCCCAAACACATATTGGTGTAAAAAGGCAACCTTCTGTCTTCTGTTTGGGTTATTTCTCCTTTGACTTCTGAGCATAAGAATGACTGTGATTGCGGGCGCCTGGGTGGCTCAGTTGGTTAAGCGACTGCCTTCGGCCCAGGTCATGATCCTGGAGTCCCGGGATCGAGTCCCGCATCGGGCTCCCTGCTCGGCGGGGAGTCTGCTTCTCCCTCTGACCCTCCCCCCTCTCATGCTCTCTCTCTCTCTCTCATTCTCTCTCTCAAATAAATAAATAAAAAAAATCTTAAAAAAAAAAAAAAGAATGACTGTGATTGCAAAAAGACAAAGATGTTGATTTTATAAGCCACAGACTTCTGAACCATTCTGCGGCCCTCCGGTTGCTGCTGATAAAGACCTCATCATTAGGAACAGCATTGAAGGAGACAGACATAGCAGACAGCTATTCAGAGCTGTGCTGTTTTGAAAGGAGGGGCTGGTTCCTTTGAAGTCACAGTGCCTGATTTTGCTTTCCGAGATGTGCGCGCAGCTCCTCTAAATGCTGGCTGTGTGTGCACATCTGAGGGTGGATGTCTGGCTCGGAAGAAGATATGACGCCGTGATGAGGGTGTGCCTGGTGCAACCAGAGCTGAGTTATTTTCCTGTCCCCCGCCCCCACCCCGCCCTTTCCTCCTCTGCAGGATCCCTGTGCTCACCTAGAGATAAGGGAGCACAGAGGTTTCCCTGGAGGCTGGAGGCCCACCTCCTCGGCAGTCCGGGCAGCCTGCAGGCCAGGGACTGGGCCTGCTTCCCCCACAGTCTCCTATTTCAACAGAAACCCCTGCTTGAATAAAGCCAGAGAGGAAATGAGTTCAGAGGGAGGGAGGTGCCTCATTTCCAGAAAAGGCTTCAGATTCAGACTCTGACTTCACCTGTCCCTCTCCCTGTGAAGGGCCCATTGAAATCAACGCATCCTTCTCCTTGGCCCAGCCTCCAAGTCACCTAGAAGCTCCTTCCTTGTCTTGCTGCCTGGCCCCAGGTAATTTCCGTAGGGAGTGCTTTTGCTTGCTATTTCCAAGCCAAAGCATCTTTTTCTTATACTCCCTGCCTTTGTGTAGCAGAGAAGGACTCCAGATCACAATGACATAGTCTATATTGATTCCCAGTCAGTCATCAGGGACTTCTGAGTGCAGGATGGAAATCCCAAGGGAGGCTTGAGTGCCTAGCACCCACGTGTTCCTAATTAAGGACCACTGCCCCCAGAGTCATGGTCAGCCACCATCAAAGTGTCTCTTTCACAGAGTACTGGAAAATGAGACCTCAAATCTCTGATTTACTCCCCTCAGACTATAGTGGGTTGGGATTCCAGCACCCCGACATCTGCGTCTTCCAGTTGAGTTGGAAGAGCTTCTTCTAACTTAGCCTCAGTGTGAATATTTTGCTTCCCCGGGGAGAAGTCAGCGCACAGCCTGCCCAGCAGAACCTGACCAGGTGCTGACCCAGATCACAGCCCTCATGTTTAGGCTCTTAGTTTCCTTACATGCATGGGGAGTTCATAATCATAATAAGAGTAAGATGAAGACTGACAACAGTGAACATTTACTGAGTACTTGCTATGTGTCAGGCATCTGACTGTTTTACCTTCATTTTCTTCTTTAGTCTCCATGACAACCCCATGAAGCAAGCACCACTTCTAGGCCCATTTCATGGATGAAGAAGTGAGGTGTAAACATAAGTTATCTGTCAACTTCACACAACTGGGAATTTGTCAAATTAAGATCCAAAATATAATTTTTTTTGGACTCCTTGTGATAACCTCACTATATTATCCTTGGAATCAACCACAGACCTGTCTATCTATCTATCTATCTATCTATCTATCTATCTATCTATCTATCATCTATCTATCTATCTACCTATCTACCTATCTATCTATCTACCTATCATCTATCTATCTATCTATCTATCTATCTATCTATCTATCTATCATTTTTTGGGAGAAGAATCCACTTTTTACTTCCCTGAAGCCTTGAGATCACCTGGGACTGAGAATAGAAGGGTAACTTCCAGAGCTGGCTAAGCAGAGGGATTGTGGGCAGCCTGATCCCAGGTCCTCTCCTTGCCAGAAATCCCTGCACAACTGAATCTGGGGCAAGGTTATCCCTTTCCTGATCTACCAGTTAAGACCCTGAGATCTACCAAAACAGCACATCTGCCCAGCAGGAACTCTGACATTTTTTGCTCATGGGCCTCCTCCCAACCCCCAGTCTTTACACCAGCTCTCCCTGCACCCCTCACCCCACCTGAGTGCTCTCCCTGTCTCCAACACCTCTCTGACCTCACCTGACCTCACCTGGGGCCACATATGGATGATCTCTTCCAGTGTCTTCCATCAGCACAGTGAGATTTGAGTTCTCTGATGGTACTTCCTTGTCAACCTGTGTGTGTATGTGTGTTTGTGTCTGAGAGTGTGTCAGTGTGTGTGTGTGAAATAGCTTTACTGAGATAATTTCCATACCACAAAATTCACCTACGTAGTCTACAAATCAATGGTTTTTAGTATATTCAGAGTTGTTTGACCGTTGTTGCAATCCATTTTAGAACATTTTTATGATTTAAGAACAAAATCATTCAACTATTCCCTTTAGCTGTCCCCTTCCTGTCCCTGGGCATCGATGTGCCACTGCTAATTACTTTCTCTCTCTCTGTTTTAATTTACCAAGCAGACAGGGAGAGGAGCTAAATGAAGGCCTCTCCTCTTGCAGGATCATTTTCACGTGATCGTGAACTACCCATAGTATAAGAGTCAGAATCACCTCCAAAGATCGGGCTCGTCAGAGCTCACGTGGCCATTCGCCACCCAAGGCTAAAGCTCCTGTTCCCTCCTTTGCCCATTGTACTGGAGGATTCTAGGAGATGCCTTTTCCCCAAACAACCCACCCCCACTCCATTAATAAAGTGAAGGGCTGTTGCCAAAAAGCTGATTACAGCTCAGACACAGGGGCCTCCAGGCAGAATTAGAACTTAAATTGTGCAATCTGAAAGCTGGAAGGAAACTTAGAACTTCTTCATGCCTGTTTAGGGCCCCGTTTCTGGATCTGGGAACTGAGGCTCAGTGAACTTAAGACAGGATGGGCATCCAAGTACCTGGGGATCCCGGGCTTCGCGTTCTTGCAGCAGAATAGACACAACATCAGTTAAAGTGTCCAGCAGGTCAAACCAGGCTGGGAGAGGTAAAGGGAATCTGTAGGAGTGCAGACTGAGCATGGGGTAAAAATACCAATATCTTGTGATTGGAAAGCAAAGCACCATCTGGAAGGATCTCTCCTCAAAGCTCTATCAACTATAGACTGAAAGTGGGGACTGATTTTATGTGGGAGAAACCTGGTCACTCACCTGGTCAGGGGACCAAGAGTGACAATACTCCAGGTGGGTATTGTCCTAAGGTGCCCCCGAGGTGGCGCTCCAACACAGCTGGGGTCACTCCTGAGGCTGGCTATGAAGAAAGATGGGTTTGGCCCTGCTGGGGGTCCACGGCAGAATGAAAGATCTCTCTCTGAAGGTTGTCGAGGACAGGGGAGGCAAAGAAAGGCTGTGTGGCTTCCATATGGATGGCGACTCCATATAAGGCGTGATCCTGGATTGGGCTTTGAACCAGAAAAGAAAAGGTGACATGGTTGGAGCTGGTGGTGGGATTGGGATGGGGTTTCTGGTTTGGATGGGGGTGCTGTATCCAAGTCTATGTCCTGCTGTGGATGATCGTACTGTGGTTACGTAGGAGAGTGTCTTTGTTTTGGGGAAATATACACAGGAATATGTGGGAGTACGGGGCGTCGGGTTTACAGCTTGCTTCCAAATAGTTCAGAAGGGGAACTAATGGAGATGGGGGAGGAGAGAGGGAGGGAGTAAGACAGACAGACAGGGAGCAGATGGGGTAATCTGGGTGAAGGGCGTATGGCAGTTCTTTGTACTATTCTTGCAGCTTTTCTGTAAATGTGGAATTATTTCAAAATAAAAAAAAAAGGAAACCAGACACCTCCTGATACCCCAGTCCAAACCAAACCAAGAAAGCAAAAACAAAACAAAACAAAACAACCACCCAAAAAACCAACAAGAAAACACATCCTCAGGAGGTCATTTAGTGCCCTCATCCTTGTCATTAGAAAGATTTCCAGAGAGAGATAAAAAAAGTTCTTACTCTTTCTTTTTTTTTTTTTTTAAAATTTATTTATTTGAGAGAGAGAGAGGGAGCTCGGGGGGGAGGGACAGAGGGAGGGGGAGAGAGAATCTCAAGCAGACTCGGAGCTGTGTGCGGACAACAATGCGGGGCTCGATCTCATGACTCTGAGATCACAACCTGGGCTGAAACCAAGAGTCAGATGCTTAACTGACTGAGCCACCCAGGAGCCCCCAAAAGTTTTTATTATTTCTCCTTTTCATAATAATATTTCTTATTCATATTACTTAAAAGTTCTTACTGTTTAAAAATGTATCTTAAAGTCTCTGGAGGAGAAATTTCTCTTGAATATGCACAGGATCAAAAGCATTTTGGGAATTCTATTCCCTTGAATATACCATTATTCAGTTTGTTTTTAACACTGAAAATTCTCTGGGAACTGGGAGTGACGAGTTGCGTATTCACTCCATGTGAGCGTAGGGAACCCTCATGCTTGCTCCGCCATGAGCTGTTGGGAGGCCTGGAAAGGACCAGCCTGCCCGTGGGAGCTGTGTTAATGAGTAGTGATCACTAGACTGAGGCAACACATCTCCCTGGGTGGTTAGGATGCTATTATTTAGCCCAACGACATAACTGTAGCAGTTGTTTTGAGACATGTCTAGACTGAACCAGGAGCATGTTAATTTAATAATAATCCCTTGCCTTTCAGACACAGGTGTGTGTGTGTGTCTGTGTGTGTATGTGCGCGTGCGCGTCCGTGCACTCACCTTTACCTCTACCTGCGTACACATGTGCGTAAACACATTCACATCGGTTACATAGGACCTGCACATCCCCACACTATGGGTGTGCCCAGGATCTGTCCCACCTCTCTGTTCCCACCCTTTCGTGCTCTCTTCTGTAGTGCAAGGAGCTGGAGGTGTGCAAACTACATTGTCCAGATTCTCTTGTCATGTCGGTTCCTGCTAGTGTCTTCCAATGGTGGGTGCTGTCTCATGATTGGAGGGAGACAAGACTTTCTGTCTGTCTTGTTTCCTCTGGAGGTGGCAGTGACCGCAAAGTTGGGGTTCTTTGGTCCCCGGGCAGGGAGTGTGGTTTCGACAACTGTGGGCAGCCCCCGGAGGAGAGCGTGGGGTCCCGGTTCCCCCTGCATCAGCAGAGGGTGGGGTCTTGGTCTACTGCAGGGGTAAGAACAGCGGCTCCTGGTGCAGCAGTGAGGGGCAGGTACCCCAGCAGCCTCGGAGGCCACCCTTGTGGGCTCTAGGTGGGTCTGTTTTTGCTCTTCGACTTCAGCCTTAGACTTGGTAGCAGATTCCTCGTGTTATTTATCTCTAGATAACCTTACCTTTTCCCCTCCTGGTCCCAGCCCTTCCAATATTTTGTAATCCATTCCCTATACTAAATTCCTTCTGTTTAGAAACATCTGGAGTCATTTCTGACCCTGCAGGTTTTGATGGAACATTCCTGTCTTGACACCAAACGGTTTGCAGCTATGGAGTGAGATAGTTTGGATTAGGACTGTCCTGTTTTTATGCTTATTTCTGATAGTAAGCGGGGATAGAGAGAAAGTCTGCAGCATTTATCTCTGATTTTCTCTAGTCCTTGTTGCAATTAAACAATTGATGCAATTAAACACTTATTTCCACTGTCACCCAAGGACTTCTTTCCAGCTAGTCTCACAGCAGCATTTCCTACCTTCCACAACGTGGGCAGGGCCTCCATCACACTTTGGGGGCGACTGGGTGGCTCAGTCCTTTAAGCACCTGCCTTAGGCTCAGGTCATGATCCCAGGGTCCTGGGATGGAGTCCTTCGTCAGGCTCCTTGCTCAGTGGGGAGTCTGCTTCTCTCTCTGCCGCTCCCCCTGCTTGTGCTCTCTCTCTCTCTTTCTCTGACAAATAAATAAAATCTTAAAAAAAAAAAAGAGTCTCCCTCTTCCTCTGCCCCTCCCCCACCACTGGTGCGTAGGAGCTCGCGCGTGCGCGTGCGCGTGCGCTCTCTCTCTCAAAAAAAGCCTCCTTTTGGTTTGTAATTTGGGTTTCTGTCTTTTATCTCTCCTTAACTTTGTTCTTCCATTGATTTACTCATCCTTGCATATTTAACCATCTCATTCAACCAAAAAAAAAAAAAAAGTTACTACTATAAGTAGATGCTACTAGGAGCATCTCCTATACCCAGTATGAATCTGGAAACATAGGGAGCTCTATGGACACACTTGCTGTCCTCATGAGCCCACAGTTTAGTGCAGCTGATGGGCCAGTAGACAGACAGTTTCTGGGTGGTGTGAGGGGTCCTTCAGTAGGGGGCATGCTAAGCGCTCATCTACCTTTTCCTTGAAAGGCATATCCTTGATATTCCCCCACTAAATGCACACGGACCCCCATGATCCACTGTACCTCACACACAAAGAAGCACTGATCTGGCCTGACATAGAATATAAGTCAACAAATGATGAGTATAGTTAAAATAAAACTAAATAAAATCTGAACAGTCTGAGAGAGAGTCTGAGACTAACAGGCAACCCAAGAATGGAAGAGCTCTTAGCAGCCTTCCAGCAACCATGATGCCCGTAGACCAGGACTGCTCACCCTACCTGCCCCAAACTCAGGGGACAGCAGTTCTCTTGGCCCGTTTTCCTCTACTGCCCAGAATTCCTGGCACTATTTACATCACGGCGGTCTCTTTTTCTGGCCAAGCCCAGTTGGAGAACTCAACTGTGAATTGACCTAAGTCCACTGAGTATATTTGGTGATATTGTTTTCCCTTTCTTCCTGTTTCTTGTATTGTGGGGTCTCATGACAGGTGTTTTTAACTTACTGAAAATTAACTCTACTTGTGAGCCCTCTGCTCTTCTTCCCCCGAGTATTCCTTTTCCCCAAAGAAGGAGACAAGGATGAACGTGGGGCAGGGCGCAGGTGACAGGATGTGTATGCCCCGTGGATGTGGGCTAGGTGCTGTCTAAGGAGGAGTGTTGGCGAGGAAGCAGGCTGCCCTGGTCCCGTGTGCTAACCCATGAGGAGGTGTCTATCTTGAAGGCTCAAGGGAGGCAGCTGATTTCTAAATGGAGACAGAGTGGAGGAAAAGAGGGCCTGGGAATTGCATTCCAGGCTGAAGAAAGTGTGAAGTGCAAGGGCTCCAGGTCACAGAGCCCAGGGCACCTGCCAAAGTACCGTAATTAGTTCTGGCCACTGGGGAGGGGAAGGCGGGTGATGGGGTTGGAGCAAGTGACGAGGGTCTCATAGAATAGGGTAGGGAATTTGGGTAGCATGGGTATATTTTAAGCAAGGGCCTTGCCTGGTGAGATTTGTAGCCAGCTATCCCCGGGAGGAAATAGGAGTAACCCTGGCAGGCAGGACACAAGCTAAGGATCTCTCACAATAATCCAGTTGAGAGATGACAGACAATAGTGGCTCAGGACAGAGGCGGTGGAACTGTGTGTGGGATTTTCTCTCAGAGATTTTTAAAATTTTGGTCAGCTTTGATACTTTTAGTCTTGGAAAGATCTTTCCATTTTCCTCGGATACTCAGATGAGCTTACAAAGCACTTGCAGTGTCAAAGATTCAGATGCATGTGGGTCATTTCCCCAAAAGAAATGGGTAGAGGATTTTTTTTGCAAACTGGTGTTTGGCAGTGAGAAGTACCCAGAAAAAAATATTCTGCGAAGAGTTGGTTGTCGATGCTTTGACCCTTAACATCTGTTCTAAAAGATTAAGAATAGGAAACAGCCTTGGGTTCAACCTCCTTGGGAAACAAAGCAGAAAGAGTCCTTGTTGAATGGCTATCAGGCCCCCAGCAAAATCTCTGCAGCGAGGAGAGATGGAAATAAGAGAAAACAAGGCTTGATTCCTGCCCCGTGTGATTAACAATGAGGTTGGACAATGGAACGACACACGTGAGACTATTAGTTATGTAATTAAGTGTTGTGGATTTTGTGGTCAGGAGGGAGCTAAGTGGCTAGGAGCTGCATGGAGGAGGTGGGCTGGCAGGGGCCCTGAAGGGCTGCAGAGATAGACAAGAGGAGGTGTGCAGACAATGAGAAGGTGGCCCACAGAAGCTGGGCACAAGGACATCTGCCTGGGGGTTCTAGGCTGGGCCAGTGTTAGCTCAAAGACAGCTGCAGTGCACAGAGATCACAAACTCAAAAGAAGCAACCATCTTACTGTTTTGAGTGATGATTCCATGTCCTTCTCAAAGTGTTTTAACTCTCCTGGGCCAAGGGTTTGGACAGGAAATGCAACCATGATCTTGGCATAGCTTCACCAACAAAGGGTAGGCTTGGGCACCTGGGTGGCTCAGTAGGTTAAGTGTTTGCCTTTGGCTCAGGTCATGATCCCAGGGTCCTGGGATCGAGCCCCGCATCAGGCTCCCTGCTCAGCGGGAAGCCTACCTCTCCCTCTGCCTGCCACTCCCCCAGCTTGTGCTCTCTCTGACAAATAAATAAATAAGATCATTAAAAAAAAAGAAAGAAAGAAAGGGTAGGTTTGTGTTGGGGCTGTCCAGCCTCCCCGCCAGCAACCCATGGAGGCAAATTCTCTCTTCTCATCCTGAGATATGTCCATAGTCACTGGAAAGGGAATCAGTGGATCTTTTTCCTCGGAGCTGTGCTGGCTCCAGGCAGGAGGAATGGATTTATTTCCCTCTTTACCAGCTCTCTCCACCCAGGGGGCAGAATGGCCCGGGAGCTGATGGGGTTCAGTGGAGAGGGGTTTCTTCACAGAGTTGGAGGGGAAGATAGAGATGTATTTATGGCCCTTGTTGAGCCACTTGTCTCTTCTCAAGGATAAAATGACAAATTCCTTGTATGGTACAAAACCAGTTTTTAAAAGCCAATTTGGGCCAGTCAGAAGGTCTCACCCGACTGTCAGTGACGCCAGGAGAGCAGTTGCATTTGATGGCAGAAGCCTGGAAACCACTCCGTTTGGCTCAGGCCTGTGAGCGCCAAAATGGAAGCACATTCTTGGCCTTCACCTCCAGGGTTTTCCAGAACTCTTGCTGTGAATGCTTCAACTAACAGACACACCCTTCCTGAGGATCTCAGGGCTGTCGGAATTTGAGAAGATCTTTGATATTTTAATAATACTGGCTTTGATGTGTCCCCTCCAAACACAAATCAACATGAGCCCGATTCTCTGGATGCGACTGGCCCACATCATGCATGTATTAGTCAGGTCGGGCTGGGTTATGGTGCAGTAAACAAGCACCCCCCAAACTCAGTGGCTTAAAACTCAAAAGGTTTACTTCTCTTTCTCATTACACGGCCATTAGGAGCAGCCTGGGCCCTTCTCTGTGCCTGGGCGTCAGAGCAAGCACCATCCCCGGCTCTACGGGTCCCCAGGCCAGAGTTGGGAAAATGCCCCGTGGATCACCACTGCTTTCGAGAGCTTCTGTCTGCACACATACCACCTCTGTAGGAATTGCTTTGGCCTCAGTCGGACACGAGGCCACTTCTAATTTCAAGGGGGCAGGAAAAGCAGTCCATGGTGTGCCTGGAAAGAGAACTGGAAATTTGCTGACTCCCCAGCTGTGTGACCTCTGAGGGGCAGGGATGAAATAATGGTCCAGTCTGGTTTAATGGCCTAGAAGCCAGAGGCTGGGGGTTTTCGCCTATTAGTTCTTGCCCTCAGGCAAATCATATACTTCCAAGAGATACCATTTCCTTGTCCTTTTAGGAGGGAGTTGGGTGGGAAGAGTGGTGAATGGAAAGGAATGATGACACCTGTCCGGCCGGCCTCCTAGCAGTGCTGTGTGGCTCAGAATAAGTCAATGCCAATGACACTGGAACACGAAGAGGAAGGGATACAAATATTTTAATGATGGGCTGGGCACTGCTCCAGGGAACTACAGTGCAGGAGTGGTTCTCCTGAGCAGCTGCATTTATTAGGACAAGGTTGCAAGGCAGAAAAAAAAAATCCAAAATAGTTGTGGCTTAAATACGACAGACATTAGTTTCTCAGATAAAAAACAGAGCATGCAGCCAGGACGGGGATGAGGGCTTCACCGTCCTCGGGGCTTTGGCTCCCTTCACATGGCTTCTGTGTCGTCCCCCAAGTGTCTCCCTGTTTTAGCCCAGGCGCCCCAGAAACCAGCGCACGATGCAAGAGCAAATGCACCCGTCCTTTTTTGCAGTATGCAACCCCAGGAAGGAAGAGGGAGGGAAAAAAGGCAAGAGAGGCAGAGAGGTGAGGGTGTATTACAAAGGGCTGTGTCACGAAGCTGCTCACAGCTTTTGGCAAATGCAGCTGATGTTTTGTGGGCTGTTTCCAGAAAGGCCTGCTGGCCTCATGGGAGGGATTTGTCTGTCCAGTCATCTCCCCCCTTGGTCAAAGTTGGCTTCGCAGGGCATCAGGATCCCTGTACTTCCAGGTGGCACTGTCTGGCATCGCCTGCAAAGGAGAACCGGACTCAACACAGCGGCAGAACCAGGGCACGTGGAGCCACCCAGTGAGGGACTGTGAGTTAGTGCGTCTCTACCTGCCCATCTCAGCTACTGCCCCACGGGCCTGGCCTGGAGGACGGTGTACCTGCTTGGGTAAGCAGGTCCCCCCTCACCCCGCCTCGGTGTCTTGCTCCTCAGCAGCAACAGGGAGGCCCTGGGGCAGGAGGTGAAAGGGATGAGATGGAAGGCATGAAGCAATGGGCTGTTGGGTTGTACCTGCAAGGAACGTGAGGAATTCAGGGACATCTGCCACAATGGGCCCATCCCAGCCAACCAGGTGAAATGTCATGGCTCCCTAACCTCTGCCACAAGATGGCATGGAACTCAGTCAGCCTCCCTGTAGAAAATCCAAGCCCTTCGCTAGCTGACGAGAATGTGGCTGGTGTTAGGGGGTCCTTTCAGGGGATTATTAGAGGTATGGACAGAGAAAGCTTGTTTGAACAAATCCTGGGAGGTATGTAACCGGCTGTGGTATATTCCATAGGCCAAAATGGCTGCATGAGCTCCAGCCATCATGTCCATATACCTATTAACAAGGAAGATGGAAAGGAAAGTTTGTGCATGACATACTTGCTGACCTCCCTTTGGCCAGATCTTAGTCCTGGCATCAAACTTAGATACAAAGTGTAGTCTTTATTCTTGGTGCTCTTATGCCCAGTTAAAATTTGGCTGAAAGAACAGAATACTGGGGCCAATTGGCAGTTTGTGTCACAGCAGCCAAGGTTGAGGGGCCCTGAGTTAGCACAGGAGAGCTTCCTTTGTGAGCTCCAGCTGCGTCCTGGCAGGACGGTGGGGCCTCTGCCGTGCTCAGTGGGGACGGGGTGGGGGAGGGGGGCGGGGATCCACGGCAGTCAGCAGTTTCCTTTCTGTGGGTCGATGTTTGCCACAGGCCCCAGTGGCCGGGCGGGTGCGGGCCGTGCTGGAAGTGAGAGCGTGAGAGCGGGAAACATCAGGCCTGGCACAACTGTCTACGCTGTTGGCACCACACTCGCCCTCAGGTCAAGTCGCTCCTTCTCCTTGCCCTTCAGTTCCCACGGGGAGCCCTGTACGGATGATGCCATGGGAGGCAGCCCACCATGCCCGAGGCTGCCCTGCTTTTCCAGGGGCCACTCCATAGCCTCAGAAAGGCTGTCTCTGTGAAGGATGCCTTAGTTAAAGCTCCCCCCCCCAGCTTCATTTCCACTTCCCTCCCCCTCCGCCACCATCCCTTGGCATTCCCTCACATCTTTTCCCTTTAAACTTGATACTGAAGGAAGATATCTTTCGACTCCCCGCCCCCCCGACACAGAACAAGGTCATAGCTGAGTATTAAAAGGGCATCTGGAGCATGCAGGCAATGATGACCACTCCGTCACCAGCTCCAGGGCACCCCGAGGAACCCGCGCCGCCTCCCGGGGCGGTTTCTGTATGGATTCCAGGAGCTCTTCTGAGGGACGGGTGGCCGCCGAAGGGGCCCCGCACCCACGCGGATGAAACGCTGACTGCTGGTGGGCAAGGAAGCGAGAGGTGGCGAGTTACTGCATTTCCCCAGCACGCGCACGCACAGCTGAGCCGCGCCATGCCAGGGCCTGGTCTGAGCACAGACGTGGTTACAGGAGGGAGTGATTTCGGTGAAGAGAGGTAGTGAGGTCATCGCCCTCCAAGGTGTGTCTTGGGAGGAGCACGTCAGGTGGGAGGTGGAGGATTCGGTGGCACTGAGTCAGTCAGTGGGCCACGGAGAAGAGCCTGCCCGGGGGGAATGGGAGGGGCTGAGACGTGGTGTGGCCCTTTGAAACCAGGGCATGGGCTTCTGGCTGCTGGGTCTGCGCATGCGCTCACGCTGCTGCCCACCTGGCGGGTCCTCCTCCCCCTCCTCCTCCTCCTCCCCCTCCTTCCTTCCCTCCCTCAGCTATCCCCTCAGCTCCCTCCTCAGCTCCTCCCTCAGCTCCCCCCTCAGCTCCCTCAGCTCCCTCCTCAGCTCCCTCAGCTCCCCCCTCAGCTCCTTCCTCAGCTCCCTCCTCAGCTCCCTCAGCTCCCTCCTCAGCTCCCTCCTCAGCTCCCTCCTCAGCTCCCTGAGCTCCTGCCTCAACCCCCCCAGCTCCCTCCTCACCTCCCTCAGCTCCCCCACTCAGCTCCCTCAGCTCCCCCGTCAGCTCCCTCAGCTCCCTCCTCAGCTCCCTCAGCTCCCTCCTCAGCTCCCTCAGCTTCCCCTGTCAGCTCCTTCAGCTCTCTCCTCAGCTCCCTCAGCTCCCTCTGTCAGCTCCCTCCTCAGCTCCCTCAGCTCCCTCCTCAGCTCCCTCCTCAGCTCCCTCAGCTCCTGCCTCAACCCCCCCCTCAGCTCCCTCCTCAGCTCCCTCAGCTCCCCCACTCAGCTCCCTCAGCTCCCCCTGTCAGCTCCCTCAGCTCCCTCCTCAGCCCCCTCAGCTCCCTCAGCCTTCCCACTCCTGGGCTGCCTAGTTGTCAGATGGATAAACTGAGGCAGGCGCCACTTCAGGCCGAAAAGAGAGGAAGGAAGCCAGGGTGCTCTAACCACCTGCTTCGTCCTTCCTTCACACCCAGATCCCACTCTCCTTAGGCCGGTGGTTCCCTGATTCGTGGAGGCGCTTCTTTCTAGCTCCTTCTCTGGCCCTTTTCTCTTTCCTCCCTGGAGCTTGGGCTGTGGGTGCCCCCTCCCCAGCACATCTTCTTGCTGAAACTGCAACCACACACTAGTGCCTTTGTCCCGTTTATATTCTTTTTTTTTTCCTCCACTGTCCCTGGCCACAGGTGCTGGGACAGGCAGGAGCAAGGCTGTCCTGCGGAGCAAGGCGAGGGGCATCACAGGACCTCTTTCCCTTTTGCTGCCCCAGAGATCAGGGAACTCCCACATGTAACTGAGCACAGCCCAGCTGTCCAAACTGCAGGCCGGGATGGGGGACAGGCAGGGCGAGCAGGCTGCACAGGCCCCGGCTCCCGGCCAAGCCCCAGGGCCCCCGCTCTCTGGCTTAGCAAGGAGAGTGGTACCTCCCTTCCAATCTCTTCTCTATTTCATCAGTTGAATCTTGAGGCCCGACAGTGCCCTCAAATTCGACACATTCAGTTTTGCTTTTGAAATGGAAACCCAAACAAAAACCATTGTCCAGTGAACTCCCAATCAGAGAGCAGAGCGCTCTGTGGGCTCAGGGGCCTGGCCCAAGGTCTGGTCCGGCGGCGACCGGCCACCAGTTGGCTGAGTGACCACGGGCAGGTCATATCATCCCTCATGGCCTCAGTTTCCACACTTGTAAGTTGGCAGGGGTGGATGATAGTTCTCTAAGGCTTCTCTGGTTTTTAATATTATGGTGCTGAGTCCCCAAATCATTGTGAGCAAATAATATGGTCATAAATTGAGTTACCAAAAAAAAAAAAAAAAAAAGTACAACTGCTCTGATTTTTTAAAATGTGTGTGCTATTTTCAAAGGTGACTTGGAAAATGCAGCTCTCCCAAAGAGGAGGAATATTTTCCTGTGCCATAAAAGGGGTCAGAACTGGTGTGGCTTAAGCTCAGTATTTGTATTTCAGATAGAATTGGAAACTCGCTTCTCCCATTTAAGCACTGGAGGGAATTAGTCACACTTCCCTGGGAAGTGGAGAGGAGATTCTCTATGCTGCTCAAAAGGCTCTTTCAAAAAGTCCTGGGGACAAGCATTGCTCTGTGTGTGTGTGTGAGAGACAGAGAGAGTGGGAGAGACAGAGACAGGGAGAAAGAGACAGAGAGATGGAGAGGCAGAGAGAGGGGCACAGAGAAGAGAGATTGGAGAAGAAAAAGGTACATGGAAGGAATGAAATGATTAAATACAGTCAATGACCTGAAGGGTTTGCTGTCCAACAGGAGGACCTAACATGCCAGCAAATATAACAATATACGGAGTGTAATAGGGCTATAAACAAAGGTTCCTAGGGAACGTGATGGAAAGGGTGGTTGATTCTGGCTGGAAGGACCTATGAAAGGCTTTCTGGAGGAGGTGGTATTTGGCACAGAATTTTCCTTTAAGGGGGAGCTGAATGTCTGGGGGTGAAGAAAGCAGGGTGGGCTTCTGCGCAGGGGAAACAGCAGAGTGGAGGTAGCCGGCTGGCAGCTCTCTCTCTAAGCCTTGGGGGTCCTGGCCTAGACCTTCTTCATACCCCAGGTGGGGCAAGACGCACAGCAGGTCAGCGTCCTGGTGCTCAGCTGGGGTTTCTCCTCCTCTCCTGAGGTGGCACAGGGGAAGTTGACCACAGTCTGCAGGCAGCCATGGGAGGGCTTTCACTTCACTTAGCAAAATCTTTTCTTAGAACCACAGTTGGTTCTTGCAAAATTTTCCGGTCACAGAAAGGCTAAGAAGCCAGTTTTTGAAAAGCTTTACACAGCAAAAAAGGAATGCCCAAGAAGGATGTTGTTGTATCATTGACGAGACTCCTTCTATCTCTCTGTCCCTTTACAGTCAAAATGGGGAGAGAGAGAGGTGAGGATGAGAACACAGGACGTCTGTGAGTAAAGCCCTTGAGTAGACACACATTTTTCCACCAATGGTGAACACCTTACCATCCCTCCATCCCCCATGGGTCCACCCAACTTCCAGCATCTTCTTCAGCCAACTGCAGTGTTGAGTTTTGAGGGAGAAGTTGGGGAGAGGGTGAGGATTCCGAGGATGAATAAAGCGAATTCTCTTCTCCATAAAGTCGCAAATGAACAATTGCACCGCGAACCATTAGGTGAGAAATGGCTCTGTCTTGGGGAATGAAGGAGGTGTTCTTTGTGCTTGCTGTGGAACGGTTTACCCACAGACACAGACAAGAAGGATGTCCAAAACAGCCAAATAGCAGAAGCCCCAAATCCTAGTACATTGCTGCCACTAAGGGTCATTCCACGTCTTGGTGCCTCCAGTCAGTAGTGATACTTGTTTATGAAGGGCTGTGTGAGCTTGTGGGGGTTAGGAGGAGTTCTGCATGAGAAGTCTCCCAGCATCTGACCAAACATCCCATCAGCTCCTGTCCCTGGAGCCTCAGCAGAGCACCCAGCACACACTAGAAACCTAATCAATGTTTATTGTCATGGAGGCGGAGAGGTGTTATTCTGGGACCTCGGTCCCACAGCTATATTTTGTCAGGTAGGAAAGTACACATTCTGTTACCTTGACCTTACTCAGAGTGAAATACTCTAAATCTATTGCTACTGCGTTCGTGAGATTTTGTTTTCCTAGTAAATGAAGATGTGTTCAATACCTCTTAACTAGAATCTTTGTGAGCCTTAAATGGGCGGGAATGAACACATCTTTTAAAATCAGGCACAGTTACCATGATTTTAGTGGCTCTTTATGGAGGAGGGATATGGGGTTTTTGCACTTTTTTTTTCTAACTGTGGTCAGTTATTTTTATCTTTCTTCTCAACCTCCCTGTGACATCTCAGAGGATGTCCAGGGGTGGAATCCATCAACGTGAGACAAGCGTCTACAAGAGCAGGCTTGAGGGACGAGGAGGCTCCAGGCCTGTGTATGGCGGCGAGAAGGAAAGCAAGAAGCCTGGGGTCCCAAAGGAGCAGAGGTGGGGAGACCTTGAGCCTGGTGGGGCTGGGGCCAGAGCAGGGAGAAAGCCAGGGTTCACAGACGGGTGTGGCCTGGGCACGGGGAGGAGGGCTTGAGGTATGGACCAGACATCCTTGGGTTTCAAGCTGGTTTTCACTACCCACCCCCTCCCGAAAGGGAGCCCAAAAGAGAAGATTGTGGACCCTTTCTCGGGCCAGATTTGTCCCCAAATGATGGCATCTGGAAGGACCTGCTGTTACCAGTGATAAAGCAGGTGGTCACTGGAGCCTGTTTGTCTGGAACAAAATCCCACCGTTCCACTTGATGGTTGTGTAACATGGGCAATTGATTGAACTTCTCAGCACTTCAGTTTTCTTGCTTGTAAAAGGCTCAGTAAGACCACCTGTCTCTTAGGGATGCTGTGAGGCTCATGGAAGGTTAGGCACATACAGAGTTTATGGTGGTGCCTGATGTAGCATGGGAGGGCTCAACACACAACAGTGAGGACCACCAATGTTCTTCTCCCTAATCTTTCTCCCCGCGGACATCCTGAAACACTTCTGTGCCCTCAGCCTGATTTCTGGGTATGAAAGAACAGGGTAGGGTGTCTTCTCAAGTTCCTGTTAGCTAGGATGTCTTTAGCAGCAAGGAATACAAAGTGACTTCTCTCCTAAAGATGTTTATTTTTACTTAAGAGGAAGTTCAGCAGTAGATGGTCCATCTGGATGTTTCCATATGTCCCAATCTTTTGTCTGATTTTGAGCCACTTAAGTGGTCATTAGCCAGTATACCAAGGTTGAGCAAAGAACAGAAAGATGCTCAAAACCAAATAGGTCCATTTATGAGGTATGGCCGGCCACAAAGGAGAGGAGCCACATTAAAAAAAAAAAAAAAGAAACAAGATGTATGTTTCCACCTGAGTGTCGTCCTTTGAGGGGGTCACTTTGGGAAGTGGGGCACTTCTTCCGATGTGCTGTGTAGCTCAGATGTTTTTGAACTCTTTTACTGGAATCTTCCCCAGAGGCACGTTATGAATCACATACAAAGATTAATATTAATTTTATAGTGAGATCTTCTATTGGACCCCAAATTGGCTTCTTTTTTGATGTATTCATTCATGAGGTTCTTAGTTGGAAAAATATTTTATGACTGCCCACTGATTTTTTTAAATCAATGCTAACAGCCCAGGGTCTTTTTAGGTGATTTCACTTATCACACAATGACTCTGAGCAGTTGGTACTATCCTCTCCAGTTCAAAGATGAGTGAATGGAGGTTCATATTAGTCGAATGACATTTTTAAAATCACACAGAACAGAGCCATAACTTTGAATCCTGTGTTCTGTGACTCCACTTTCACCACACTGGCTCCATAGGCATGGTAGTTGTCCTCAAGGGTTTATAATTAGTGGGGTATATAGGAAATGCACAAATATCACATGATGATATGGATGTAATAAGTGTCCTTAGAATGTAGAAATATTTTAATAAAGGAATGCAGAGTCAGGAAAGATTCAGTTTAACTGAGAGCATCAGAGGACTTCATGGAAGTAGGCTGGAAAGGGAGCAGGGTGGTGGGAAGGGACAGAGGCAGGGAGGATAAGAAGGAGCCTTGTCTGGAACACATGGCGGTGTGGATGGGGTAGTGGGAAAGGGCTGGGAACTCGGGGTTGGAGCTAGTTTCTAGAGGTCAAGGACTTTCTATTTTATTTCATAATCATTGTGAAGTCCTTGAAGACTTCAACATAGAAATAGATTCAAAAACATTTTAGAGACAATAACTTGACAGTGATGTGCAAGATAGATGGGAAAGAGATCTTGAAAGCAGAGAGACCATGTAGGAAGCTATTCAGGTAGTTGAGACGTAGTATGTTTCCAAAACATTCAGATTTCATGGACCAGCCAAGTTTCTCTCCAAATTTAAGGGACTGACATAGGCATCTCAACACTTTACTTTGCTAAATAAAGGCACAAACAACCATCTAAGCCACTATCATTTCGTAAGTGCAAAGACATGTCAACCTCCATAAGCAGAAAGGACATTACCTCTGTGTAAAGGACACAGTGTCCCACAATGTCCCAAAAAGGACATTTGAAACCTTATATAACCTGAAACTTTATATGGTCCTTCCTCCCAACATGTGCGCGCGCGCACACACACACACACACACACACGCTTACTATTTTTCTCATTTCATAACAGAAAGGTAAAAACTTGGTTCTGGACATGCCACTAGTTTGTAGCCCAGCTTCCAGGAACCACTATGGTAGAATTTTGTGGGGTACATTTCAAACAGCCTCTTTGTCTAGCACTGGTCTTCATCAGTAGATGCTGCTGAAGGAACACACCTAGAGATTTATGTTAACACCCATAATTCTACCTGGACTAATCCAGATGCTGGAATCAAAACTGGCTTCATGGCAGGTCTCATTCAATCTCCTGGCTGGCCAGTGGTCCATCAAACCTCTCTCTCCAGAATTTGAACTAAATGACAGAGACTGCATTTAGTCTAAAGAGCACATGCAGGATTGGGACAAGCATTTGGGGGACAGAAACAATCTAGGGGAGAGAGAAGCAGGACAGTGAGACAAATCTACAGAAAGGAATCCAGGCAGGAGAACCAGATGGGCCATGCAGGGAAAAAGTTGCTGGAAGCAGCAGCAACCTTATCCCCAAGCCCTTCCAGGTCTAAACTTGCTTCCCACAAGGCCCAGCTGCATTTTGATTTCTATGCCCCTGAGGTGCCCTTGTGCCTTTTAATAATCCTCCTGGGTTTACCAGTCATTTCTTTCTGGAAACCAAAGAACCTTGGTTTGAAGTCAAGGCAAAAACAAAGCTAGTGTTGTAAATGAAAGGGACATAGAGAGAGAAACAGGAAAGAATTGAGTAAAAATTGGTAAGGGATTGAATATAGGGCCAAGAGGGAATGTCAAAGATCACTGCAAGTTCTTGAACCAGGGAAGGTAGGTGTGTGAGAATCAGAACAGGAACACAGGTGAGTGGCGAGTTGAGTTTTGGCATACGGGGAATGTGCCAGTGGGGCAGATGGACCAGGAGAGAGACTCAGGAGTCAGCCAGAGCAAGGGGATATCTGGAACTGGAAAGCATGTGGACATGGATGAGAAGGGAGAGGGAGAAAGACGAGCATGGGGCTTGGATTTGGGTTGGATACCTGATAAGAAGCCTAAGGGGGTGTAGGACACTCCCAAGGTCAGGTGTGAGATGGTGAAGGTGAATGGAAGCAAGAGAAGCAGAAGAGGGGCTGGGAGAAGAGAAAAAATTGGGACACCACTGGTTTCCTTGCCCCTGCAAAATGCTCAGTAGATGTCTTGAGCTTATCTGAGGAAGAGCATATATACTTCATAGAGACTTTTAGAGACATACATTCTGATATGCTAAAATAACTCTCGGAGCTAGGTTGCATTTGGAGATGGAAGTGGTGCAGGGGTATTAGAGAGGGCAGGGAGGAAGGAGAAGGTTGATGGATGAAATTAGAACATGAAGGAAGGAGAAAGGGGATGAGGTGGAGATCACTGCCAAAAATGGAAGTTTTTGGATAATCTGTGGACTTCCATGATTTGTAACTATTTTTCAAAGGGTCTGACAATCTTCTATTGAATGCCATGTGGGTTTATTTTGAAAGGAGATTCTTGGGCCCAGGCCCAGACTTACTGAACCAAAATTCTAGAGTGGAGGCCCAGAATCAGTATTTTATTTTTTTATTTTTCAATTAAATTTAATTTAAAAAATTTTTATTTTATTTTTTAATTGTTTTAAATTTTAATTCCAGTATAATTAACATACAGTGTTATATTCATTTCAGGTGTACAATATAGTGATTCAACAACTCTATTTATTATTTATTTATTTACTTATGGCAGTGGCGGGGAGAGAGAGAGAGTATGTGTGTGTGTGTGTGTGCAAGTGAGGGGAGGAACAGAGGGGGAGGGAGAGACAGGGCAGGGAGGGGGAAAAAATCTTCAAGTAGACTCCACACTGAACATGAAGCCAGATTCAGGGCTGGATCCCAGGACCACAAGATCATGACCTGAGTGGAAGCCAAGAGTTGGATGCTTAACTGACTGAGCCACCCAGGCACCCGGTGATTCAAGAATTCATACATCACCCAATGCTCATCACAAGTGCACTCCTTAATTCCCATCACCTATTTTACCCATCCCCCCATGCACCATTCCTCTGGTCACCATCAGTTTGTTCTCTATCATTAAGAGTCTATATCTTGGTTTTTTTCTCTCTTTTTTCCCCTTTGTTTTATTTCTTAAATTCCATATATGAGTAAAATCATATGGTATTTGTCTTTCTCTGACTGACTTATTTTGTTTAGCATCGTACTCTCTAGTTCCATCTGTGTCATTGCAAATGGCAAGATTTTATTCTTTGTGTGTGTGTGTGTGTGTATATATATATATATATATACCACATCTTCTTTATCCATTCATCTGTCAGTGGACACTTAGGCTGCTTCCATAATTTGGCTATTGTAGATAATGCTGCTATAATCATAGAGGTGCATATATCCCTTTGAATTAGTGCTTTTGTATTCTTTGAGTAAATATCCAGTAGTGTGATTACTGGATCTTAGGGTAGTTCTATTTTTAACTTTTTGAGGAATTTCCATACTGTTTTCCACAGTGGCTGCATCAGTTTGCATTCCCACCAACAGTGCATGAGGGTTCCCTGTTCTCCACATTCTCATCAACACATGTTGTTTCTTGTGTTGTTGATTTAGCCATTCTGACAGGTGTGAGGTGATATCTCATTGTGGTTTTGACTTGCATTTCCCTGATGATCAATGATGTTGAGCATCTTTTCATGTGTCTGTTGGCCATCTGGATATGTTTTTTGGAGAAATGTCTGTTCACATCTTTTGCCCATTTTTAACTTGGATTATTTGTTTTTGGGGTTAATTTGTATAAATTCTTTATATATTTTGGATACTAATCCTTTATCAGCTATGTCATTTGCAAGTATCTTCTCCCATCCCACAGGCTGTCTTTGAGTTTTGTTGATTATTTCTTTTGCTGTGCAGAAGATTTTATTTTATTTTATTTTTTTATTATTATTTTTTTTTAATTTTTTTATTCTTATGTTAATCCCCTTACATTACAACATTAGTTTTAGATGAAGTGTTCCATGATTCATTGTTTGTGCACAACACCCAGTGCTCCATGCAGAATGTGCCCTCCTAAATACCCACCACCAGGCTAACCCATCCTCCCACCCCCCTCCCCTCTAGAACCCTGTTTGTTTTTCAGAGTCCATCGTCTCTCATGGTTCGTCTACCCCTCCGATTTCCCCCGCTTCATTCTTCCCCTCCCGCTACCTTCTTCTTCTTCTTTTTTTTTTTCTTAACATATATTGCATTATTTGTTTCAGAGGTACAGATCTGAGATTCAACAGTCTTGCACAATTCACAGCGCTTACCAGAGCACATACACTCCCCAGTGTCTATCACCCAGTCCCCCCATCCCTCCCACCCCACCCCCCACTCCAACAACACTCAGTTTGTTTCCTGCGATTAAGAATTCCTCATATCAGTGAGATCATATGATACATGTCTTTCTCTGTTTGGCTTATTTCACTCAACATAATACCCTCCAGTTCCATCCACGTCGTTGCAAATGGCAAGATCTCATTCCTTTTGATGGCTGCATAATATTCCATTGTATATATATATACCACATAGAAGATTTTATTTTGATGTAGTCCCAATAGTTTATTTTTGCTTTTGTTTCCCTTTCCTCAGGAGACATATCTAGAAAGATGCTGCTATGGCTGATGTCAGAGAAATTACTGCTTGTGCTCTCTTCTAGGACATGGTTTCATGTCTCACATTTAGGTCTTTAGTTTATTTTGAGTTTATGTTTATGTATGGTAGAATGTTTTATAATGGAGCAATGAATAAATAAATGGTGGTGCATTCATGCTGTGAAATACTATATGGTTATTGAAAAGGGTGAGTTAATGCTATGCTAATTGATGTGTAAGTTTAAGTTAAATAAACAAGAAAAGAGATGTATATATAATATGGTCACTTATTATTTTTAATTTTTTTAGAGATTTATTTATTTGAGAAAGAACAAGAGGATATGACTGGGAGGGAAGGCAGAGGGAGACAGAGAGAGAGAGAAGCAGAATCCCCACTGAGCGTGGAGTCTGACACGGGGCTTGATCTCATGACCCTGAGATCACGACCTGAGCTGAAACCAAGAGTCCACTACTAAACTGACTAGGCCACCCAGGCACCCCGTTGTCACATTTTTATATAAAATTAGTGACAAAAATAATCCTGTATATGTTCCAGTGTTTTCATGTGTGATTCTATCAATAAGTGGAAAGTCTGGAAGGACATATACCAGAGTGTTAACATTGATTTTCTGGGGAAGGAAAGGCAAAATGAATAGGAAAAGATTTTTTAAAAAGGCATCTAGGATAATAACCATTTTTGCCAACTTTTTGTAAACTAACACTTGTCGGTGCATATAAATGCATAGAAAGGCAGACAGAGGGACAGGCACCAACATTTTAAGGGTGAATTTTCTGAGTAGGAGGATTTCAAGTGATTTTAATTGTCTTTCTTTTTCTTTTCAGCACACTTAAATTTTTACCGTGATCAACATTATTTTCTTCATTGTGGAGGAGAAAAGTTGTGTGTGGGGGTCAGAACCAGCATTTTAAACACACTCTCTAGGTCACTCTTGTGTCCATTGACATTTGAGAACTTGTCTCCATTATCCTTAGAGGGTAGGCTGTGTTGTTTCACATTATCTCCTCCTCTGGAAGATATAGGTGTGTTCTTTTACCCACCTATGAGGAAAATCAACAGTTCCCAATCATGCTGCCAATCTTCTAGAGCCTCCCAGGGCACCACTCATGTGACCTTACAAAGATGGAATCCAGCCAGTAGCTCTATAAACACAGGCCAAGATGGCATCTGGGAGGGTTTCTGCTTCTCCCTGAAAGAGAACCATCAGTGGGTCTCACCTCTGCAGTGTCTGTTGGCATTGTGACAGGTGGGAGACCTAGTCCTCTTTTTCCAGATAGCTGAGAAAGTCTCTCTAGAAGCCTTCTCCCAGCATCATAAGGAGCAATGTGACTCACATCGTACAACTTAGTGTAGCATCAGGTCTGTTGGTCCTAGGAAGAAGGTAAGTGGCATTGACCCTGTGGTCTATCCAAATTTGCAGTGTCTGGGCTGTGAATGTGAGTTATGACTGTGTCAGTTCTTTCTTAGTGGTAAAAGTTCTTTGATTGCACTCACAGACATCATGGTTGTCATTGCAAGAATACCCCAAGTACCAGTGGAGAGTTGAGTTTTGGACAAAAGGACACCCATGCCCACTCAGACAATATGAAACAGATAAAATTGACTCTCATATTGCTATTAATGGCATACACATTGCATCATTTAGGATTGTTTTGGCTGCAAGCTACAGAAAATCCAATAATAGCTTAGACCACTAGGGTGAGCCCAGGGACGGTTCTGTGACTCAGTGATGTCTGAGGGTCTGACTCTTGGTCTTGCTCCTCTACCATCTTCAGTGGGTCAGCAATATCCCACCTTCTAATCAGAGATTAGTACCAGCTGGAGGACCGATTGCCTCACACACCTTGGAATCCCAGGCAAGAAGCAAGGAGGGTCTTGGCAAAGGGAAAGAGAAGATCCTTTCTCTCATCAGGGAAAGAGATCTTTCTTGGGGGTAGGCCCTGGACACGTGTACCTTCCTGGACCCATGACTGCCAAGAGGAGACGGCCATTGACAAGGGCAGTTGCTACCATGTTAAGAGCTCTGTTAGCAATGAAAAAGGACTGCTCACTGAAAGGCCATCAAAAAATGTGTCCCACATGGTGAACAAATATATTTTTTAAAAATTTGTTTATTTATTTTAGAGAGAGAGCGAGTGAGCAGGGGGGAGGGGCAAAGGGAGAGAGAGAGAGATTCTCAAGCAGACTCATCGATGAGCCTGACCCAGGGCTCGATCCCATCACCCCAAGACCATGATCTGAGCTGAAATCAAGAGCTGGACCCTTAACTGACAGAGCCACCCAGGTGCCCCTAAATAAATATTAACAGATACTAATTTCACAGGATTTTGTTTTCTCCACCCAGAACGTTGCATCTTGTGGAGGAGCCAGAGAGCAGCAGGAAGGTGAAATCAGAACCTTTCCTTGGAGCATTTCCCCAAGCGGGGGCAGGTGAAGCCAGGACTGCCTGACGCTGACAGACCTACAAGAGCCTCTCTCCATGTCATCCGAGGTGCTTCAATCCTGCCGTCACTCTGTTAGGAAGCACTGCTGGGCCTCAGTTTCCTGCTGAGAAGCCATTGGTGGAGCCTCACCAGCAATGCCATTCTAATGTATCTTCTTGTACTCAAGGGCTAGTCCCACTTGCTTCACAATCTTCACAGAAAAGACTCCGAAGGGGAGAGTGCAGAGAACTTGGTCTTTAGGCTGGGGAGAGGCTTCCGGGATGGAGTATGTGTTCAAGAAGCTTCACATACAAAATAGGATTAATACGGCATAGGAGCCTAGCTGCAGGAGTGTAGATGGGGGCTGCAGCAGGTAGGTGGGAGCTGCAGGTAGGTGGGGGCAGCAGGGAGGTAGACTGGGGACCCACAGGGTGATGGTGGGGGCTGCCAGGGGTAGGCTGGGGGGTCTCAGGGAGGTAGGTGGGGGCTGCAGGTAGGTGGGGGCTGCAGGGAGGTAGACTGGGGATTATAGGGGGTAGGTGGGGGCTGCAGATAGGTGGGGGCTGCAGGGGGCTAGGCTGGGGGCCCACAGGGAGATGGGGGGCTGCAGGAGGGTAGGCTGGGGGCTGCAGGGAGGTAGACTGGGGTCTATGGGGGGGTAGGTGGGGCTACAGGTAGGTGGGGGTGGCAGGGGCTAGATTGGGGGCCCACAGGGAGATGGGTGGGGGCTTCAGGGAAGGTAGGCTGGAAAGATCAGAGGAATGAGAGTGACTGCAAGGTTAAGGTCAAGGTGAAACCTTGAGAATCAGATCACAAGGCCCTTGAATTTGACCTATTACATCAAATCAAGGAGAGAGGCAGAAAGTAGGCTGGCAGTGTTGTGATGGGACACTTCCACTCTTTCAACCAACACATTTTTACTGAGCATTTGACATGACCCAGACTCTGTTAGATGCAGTGGTTTCCAGAGAAGCTGTAAAAGAACTGAACCAATTATCAAGGTGTTTTAGCGACTAAGATTCTTGCTCCCTCTCTTCATAGCTCTGTGTATCCCTTTCTTATTAGCTAAGGGTTCACTCATCCTGTGTCAAATGTTCTATATACATCGTGTCATTCAAATCTCTCCACCACTCTCTGAGATAGGGACTATTATTTTTGCTTTACAGCTGAGAAAATTGAGGCCCAGTGAGGTGGTAGGATTACCTGAGGTCCCACAGTTAGATTCAAAAGACAAAACTGGTACATTTTTCTTCCCCCATATGCCTACTTTCTTTTCTCTCTCTCTTTTTTTTTTTTTTGTCTTTTTCTACATTTTGTAACATTTTATTAATTTTTATTTCTAATCAAGTAATATTAACAAAAATTTAAAAACTCTAATAGTTCTAAGCTTTATCACGGAAAACAATGTTTTCTTGCATACCTTCTCTCAAACTTTTCCTACTTTCCAGAGGCAGCCACTTTTGAATGTCGGTGAGTTCAGTTCTAAATAATAGGCTAATGGTACTATTTTTTGACGTGTTAATTTTAGACATTATTGTTTTCTGGTCATGAAGTTTTAGCTCTCTGCTGGACACTGTCTATCTCTTCCAGATGTATTCTTTTACCCAGTCGATCCCCAGGGAGGCTGACCTTTGTGAATGAAGTGCACAGGCTCCCTAATCCTCTGGCTTTGGTTTGCGTCTGGTTAATGGAGGCATCAGCAGGAGATTGGATTGGAGGGGTATGAAGGAGATGAGATATTTATTCTCCTGGATAAGACCCCCCTCCTCCTCTTCTGGCAGGCAGCCCTATCTACCCAGCTGCTCTCTGAGGTTCTGATAATTGCCCCTCCCCTTGCCCTTGAACATTCAGGCCTAGAAATGGCAATGACCCCCTGCTATTGTTAGCTCAGGGTACTTCCCTATCTTTGTTTTCCTAAGCCCTGTCCTCACTTTGAAAACAGTTTCTGTGTTACAGGTTGAGACCCTTTACCCTTACCCTACCTCCACACAATATATTGTTTACCTCATTAGTACAATGTTTACATTTTTTAACTACATGAATATTGCTGACTACATAGTCAAGTAGTGAGTTATAAATTAGGATTACATTTCTTTACTGAACAAATTTTTGTTTTTACTGCACCGAAGGGCCTAATTTTTAAAAAATGCCTTAGCTTTCTGTATATCTGCCTTTAATTCTTTCCACATGCTTCATTGGACCTGTGAAATGCCCTTAAGTGTTATTTTCCAAAGGCTCAAACATTATCAGTTTTTTATGTTTTTCTTGGGGGAAGGGTGTGTTGAGTAAATCAGTCTCCGTAATAAACAGAATTTGATCCAGGCATTCTGAAATTAAGATCATTACTAACCCACTAACAAAGTGATGAAAACAAGTCAGGATAGTTTCATTGATCTTAAAGGTTTTACTCTCCTTGGCAAATATTGTGACCACTTACAGATAGTAAGTATTTTACTAAAGAGGTAACTGAGACCTCTTTCAGATGTGTCTTATCATTACCCCTTTTGGATAGTGCATTTTAAGTTTGCTAACTTCTAGTTATATGGTCTGTCCTCTCCTCACCTGCTGAGGACCATTGGGTTTCATCTCTGCTGCCCAATCATCTCAAGACCTAGCTAAGTACAAAGCAATTGTCAGATGTACTTGTCCATAAATGAAAGTCAGGAGATCTTATTTGTTCAGAATTGGTGTACAACAGGCCCCAGCTTCTGGCAGACTGACACAGTCTTCTTACAGTGTAGTTCTTTTTTTTTTTTTTTAAGATTTTATTTATTTATTTGACAGAGAAAGACACAGCGAGAGAGGGTACACAAGCAGGGGGAGTGGGAGAGGGAGAAGCAGACTCCCTGCTGAGCAGGCAGCCCGATGCGGGACTCGATCCAGGGACTCCAGGATCATGACCTGAGCCGAAGGCAGTCGTTTAACCAACTGAGCCACCCAGGCGCCCCACAGTGTAGTTCTTATAAACGTAAGATCTCTATTTAAAATTCTGAAACTGTGATCTTATTTTTCACAACCTTTTCATAGAGACCCTTCCCTGGAGCCCTCTGTTAGTGGGGACTTTCTTTTTTTTTTTTTTTTTAAGATTTTATTTATTTATTTGACAGAGGAAGACACAGTGAGAGAGGGAACACAAACGGGGAGTGGGAGAGGGAGAAGCAGACTCCCTGCCGAGCAGGGAGCCCGATGCGGGATTCAATCCAGGGACTCCAGGATCATGACCTGAGCCGAAGGCAGTCGCTTAACCAACTGAGCCACCCAGGTGCCCAGTGGGGACTTTCTTTAACATCATCTGGTATTCCCCTTTGGCCCTCCCGTGCTGGATTTCCTGTTTCCTGGAGTGTATACTTTCCTATTTCTTGACTTACTCCCTTGTTTTGCTGAAACATATCCTATAGTAGCTTCATAAGAAAGAATACATGGAAGGTAAATATTCTTGTGTTCTTACATGTCTAAAAATGTATTTGTCCTACTCGTTACTTGATTTGTACTTAGACAAGGATAAGAGTTTAGGTTCAAATTATTTTTCCTCAGGTTTAAGATGGTGTCACAGGAAGATACTGGACCCACTTCCTCCCGTGGACACAACAAATCTGCAGCTACATATGGAGAAATTCCCTCCAAAAAAGAGACCAACTGAAGAGCTTTCCCACAGTGAAAGATAAAATGACCTCAGGTGGGAGAGGCAGAAATGTGGCCCTGCTAAACCCCTCCTTCTGGTGCCACAGCCCATGACTGGAATGGATCACACAGAAGGAGCTTCACCTTCATTAGTTAGGGGTTTGTGCTTCATGTCAGGTGCCTCAAGCTTTGGGATCTGCACTGGAGAGACAAGGTCCCCAAATGTCTGGCTTTGAAAACCGATGAAGCCTATGTCCAGGAGACCCACAGAGAACAGGGGTTCCATTCGTAAAGGGCTTATGCACAAACTCACGTGCCCTGGGACACAGCACAAAAACAACAGTTTGGAAAATGCCTAGACCATCATGTGAAGGAGACGCATTTGCTAATCGTAGAGCATTTAGAGGTGCAGGAAGTTGTTGGGACTCTCTCTGAGACAGAGGTACTGACTGGTACCATTTTTGCTTTCTCCCTTCTCCCTTGATAGTTTTGGCACCGACGGGTGCCATTTTTGTACTCGCCCTCTTATCTGCTAGTGCTGATGGATGTGCACACCTCCTGCACTGCTTCTTTGGCCCCACCAAAGCCACTGGGTGAATGCCCCCTCCTGTGCCACTCCCACAGCACTGTCCAAGCTAGTGGGCATGTGCAGCCCACACAGGGGATGCCCTCTGAGTGCCTGGCCATGGTGGCCATGGGGATTGTGTTTCTGGGCCCCATGGGTCTGAAACAATCAGAGGGACAGTTCTGGGCGGGCTACCACATCTAGGGCACCACACAGACAGCAGAATGAGACACACTCCTAGTCTTCATGTGGAAAAGGCCTATGTACTTGTCCTGGAGCTTCAGCCTAAGGAACAGGCTTCAGATCTGTCACAATCTAGAGGTTATGGAGATGCTCTCAGGGAATGTATATGCTGCCTACAAGGCTCTCACTTCAGATGTTAAGGCCACATGCAGTCTGAAAGTGAAGGGGTAGAAAAAGATGTCTCATGCAAATGGAAACCAAAAAAGCTGGAGTAGCTACGCTTGTATCAGACAAAATAGACTTTAAAACAAAGACTAATAAAAAACAAAGAAGGGGTCAATCCAACAAGAAGATATAACATTTGTAAATACTTTTGCACCCAACATAGGAATACCTAAAGGGAGAAACTGATAACAATGCAATAATAGTAGGGGACTTTAATAATCCACTCACATCGATGGATAGATCACCCAAAGAGAAAATTTACAAGTAAACATTGGTGTTAAATGACACATTAGACCAGATGGACTTAATGACTATATATAGAGAGAGACCATTCCATCTAAAACCAGCAGAACACATATTCTTTCCAAATGCACATGAAATAGATTATATATTAAGCCACAAAAGGATAGATCATATATTAAGGTCACAAAAAAGTCTTAATAAATTTAAGAAGATTGCAATCACATCAAGTATCTTTTCTTTTCTTTCTTTTTTCTTTTTTAAGATTTTTATTTATTTGACAGAGAGAGGCACAGAGAGAGAGGGAACACAAGCAGGGGAATGAGAGAGGATGAAGCAGGCTTCCCACCAAGTGGGGAGCTCAATGCAGGACTCGATCCCAGGACCCCAGGATCATGACCTGAGTTGAAGGCAGATGCTTAATGATTGAGTCACCCAGGCGCCCCACAAGTATCTTTTCTAATCACAATGATATGAAACTAGAAATCAATTTTGAGAAGAAAACTGGAAAAGTCACAAGTATATAGAGATTAAACAGCATTCTACTGAACAACCAATAGATCAATGAAGAAATCAAAAGAGGAAAAAAATACCCTGAGACAAATGGAAATATAATATACCAAATCTATGGGATGCAGCAAAAGCAGTTCTAATAGGGAAGTCTATAGTGAGACAGGCCTACCTCAAGAAATAAGAAAAATCTCAAATAAACAATATAACTTTACACCTAAAGGAACCAGGAAAAGAAGAGCAGTTGAAGCCCAAAGTTGGTAGAAGGCAGGAAATAATAAATATCAGAGTGGAAGTAAATGAAATAGGAGAATAAAAAGGCAATAAAAAAGATCAATGAAACTAAGAGCTGGCTCTTTTGTTTTTTTTTAGAGAGGGAGGGGGGAGGGGCAGAGGAAAAGGGAGAGAGAGAATCCCAAGCAGGCTCTATGCCCAGCGTGGAGACCAACACGGCTCTTGATCTTGCCAACCTGAGATCGTGACCTGAGCTGAAATCAGGAGTTGGATGCTTAACTGACTGGGCCGCCCAGGTGCCCCAAACTGGCTCTTTGAAAAGAGAAACAAAATTGACAAACCTTTAGCTGGACTCACTAAGAAGAGAGGCTCAGATAAGTAAAATCAGAATGAAAGAAGAGAAGTTACAACTGATATCAAAGAAAGACAAAGAATCAAAAGAGACTATGATGAACAATCATACACCAACAAATTGGACAACCTAAAAGAAATGAATAAATTCCTAGGAACATACCATCTTCCAAGACTGAATCATGAAGAAACAGAAAATCTAAATAGACTGATTACTAGTTGAGAGATTGAATCAGTAATCAAAAATCTCCCAGCAAACAAAAGTCCAGGACCAGATGGCTTTACTGGTGAATTATATCAAACATTCAAAAAAGATTTAAAATGTATCCTCAAGCTCTTCCAAAAAACTGAAGAGAAGGAAATGTTTCTGAACTCATTTCATGAAGCTAGCATTACCCTGATATCAAAACCAGACAAGGACACCTAAGAAACGAAAATTATAAGCCATTATCCCTGATGAACAAATATACAAAAATCTTCAACAAAATATTAGCAAAACGAATTCAACAATACATTAAAAGGATCATACATCATGATGAAGTGGGATTTATTCCAGGGATGCAAGGATGGTTCAATATCAACAAACCAATGAACATAATATACCACATTAACAAAAGAAAGGAAGAAATCATATGATCATCTCAATAGATGCAGAAAAAGCATTTGACAAAATTTAACATCCCTTTGTGATAACTCTCAACAAAGTGGGTATAAACAGAACATACCTCAGGATAGTAAAGTCCCTTTATGACAAGCCTACAGCTAACATCAAACTCAATGGTGAAAAGCTTTTGTTCTAAGATCAGGAACAAAACAGGGGTGCCCACTCTCACCACTTTCATTCAACATAGTATTGGAAGTCCTCCTCAGAGCAATTAGGCAAGAAAAAGAAATAAAAGGCACCCAAATTGGAAAGTAAAAAGCAAAACCATCACTATTTGCAGACAACATGATTTTATATATAGAAAATCCTAAAGAGTCCACCAAAAAGTGTCAGAACTAGTAAGCAAGTTTGGTGAAGTTGCAGGGTACAAAATCGGTATACGAAAGTCTTTTGCCATTTTATACACTAATAATGAACTATCAGAAAGAAATTAAGAAAACAATCCCATTTATAATTGCATTAAAAAGAATAAAATACCTAGGAATAAATTTAACCAAGGAAGTGAAAGATCTGTACACTGAAAACTATAAGACAACTGATGAAAGACTTTGAAGATGACACAAAAAATTTAAAGATATTCCATGGTCATGGTTTGGAAGAATTAATAGTAAAAACGTCCATACTACCCAAAGCAATGCACAGATTCAATGCAATCCCAGGCATAATTCCAATGAGATTTTTTTATGGAAATAGAAAAAAACAACATTCTAAAATTTGTATGGAACCACAAAAGATCCGAAACAGTGAAAGCAATCTTGAAAAAGAAGAACAAAGCTGGAGGCATCACACTCCCTGATTTCAAACTATTTTACAAAGCTATAGTAATCAAAACAATATGGCATTGGCATAAAAACAGACACATAGATCAGTGGAACAGAGTAGAGAGTCCAGAAATAAACCCACACGTGTATGCGTGGTCAATTAATGACAAAGGGGGCAAGAATACACAATGGGTAAAGGTTGCTCTCTTCAGCAAACGGTGTTGGGAAAACTGGAAAGCCACCAGCAAAAGAATGAAACTGGACCACTTTCTTGCACCATACGCACAAATTAACTCAAAATAGATTAAAGATTTGGATGTAAGACCCCAATCCCTCATTTTCATTTATTCATGTCTTATGTCCCCAAGACTGGAGAATCCCAGGTTAATTTTCTCCAGAGCATCGTCTCCCATCCCTGACTGAGGTGTGGGTGGGAGCGCAGTAGTGTGTATGGGGTGGGGGCAGTTGCTGGCCGAAAGGGGCAGGAAAGGGCACATGGAGGCACCAGCAGCCCATGTTCAGGGTTTCGATTGCTCCCCTGTCCAGGCCTGAGACTCACACCTGTCTTTCTGGGTCCTTGGTGCCTCAAAGGCTAACAGCAATGTGGGTTCTGGATGAGGACTAGCCACCTTTCATGCTCTTGCACTGTCACATGCAGCTAATTGCTAAATCTTTACCATTTTCCTTTCTGCTTTTCATCTTCCAAAAAACTGCCAAAATCTTTCATTTGCTGAAGTCTCCCCTTCTGATCTCTTAATTCCTTTCCTGTCATTTTAGTGAAGCCTCTGGATGTCAGAGGTTTGGCTAGGAGTCCCATGGGCCATCCTTTGAGCTTTTAGGTAGTTCTGCCTGCTGGGAGATCATCTTAGCATGTCTGTTTTGAGGGTTTCTCTTCCTGTAGTAATAAAAAAAATGATGCCCATCTTTCTGTTGACTACTGAAAGTCAGCCAGTAAAAAGGACTCTCTTCTGAACTCAGACCTTGGCCCCCATCCTGTCCTCAGCTTCCCTAGTCAGTTCTTAGCAAGAATCCTGTTAAGTCAGGTTAGAAGAATCCCCTCCGCTTGATGCTCCTCATGGTGATTTTCCATTCACTGACCCCCCTCACTCTGTTCCTTGGCTATAAATCCCCACTCGTCCTTCTCGTACTCCAGGTTGAGCATCATCTCTCTGCTCTACTCAACAGTCTTCAATAAAGTCTTCCTTATCATTTTACCAAGTGCCAGAATAATTTTTTTCTCTAAGTCTGGTGATTGAGAAGCAGTGTTCAATCAGGGACTGAAATAGCAACTGAAACATTGATCTTTGCCTCATGAGCACTTTGCTTGACCTATGAAGCGCAGGAGGTGATTTTCTAGGGCATGGTTTTTCCAACTGTGAATTGCAACCCATTAGTGTAGTGAAATCAGTTACTAAGTCACAACCAGCATTTCAAAAATGAAATCAAGCTGAGTTGGCAAACACCACTGAGCACTGCCTGCAGTTGTGGGAGGTACTGACTTGTGAAACCTTTGTTTCAGTTCACGTGCCTGTGCACTGGGTCAAGGTATAAATATATTTCTTACTGTGGAAACTGGTAAAATCTGCCAGCCATTGGTTCTAGGAAATGGATTTGAGCTGTTTGCTTTGTTTTTCTAAGAACAACACCGCCAGTCAGACTGACAGTATCATCTATCTCTATCTTAGTAGGGATGGATTTAGTAAGGTAAGTTCTCAGCCAAGGAGTGCTAATATATCGATTTCTCAGTCTCTCTTTTACTGTAACCTTTTTAGCATTCTCTTTTGGTTAAAGAGTTGTCTTAACTTTGTTCTGCTTAAGAAAGCCAGGATACGTAAGAAGAACTTCCTTCTCATGAAGATGATGAGTAGATGGCCAGAGAAGGACACAAAGTCTGTATCAAACAGATTAAAAGCAACAACCAAACTGACCACCCACATTTCTTTTTGGAGTGAAACTAAGCCTTTGTGAATAATCTATATTTTAAATTATTAGCTCTTGGGAACCTAAGGAAGGAGTATCTGATTCAACTTTCTATTACCTCTTGGTGGGTGGTAGGAATTGCGCAGTAAGGGATTAGTGGCAAGATTTAATGCTTAGAATCACAATATAAGTAAAACTAATTCTACAGAAGAATAGACCATCGGAGGCTCTGTGGCTGGCATTTCTGTCCATTTCTGCTGTGCCTTTGGTGGTAGTGATTTGAACTGGTCCACACCCAGACCCTTCAGTTTTGTTGTATAGGGAGAGAACTCAACCACTGGCTACCCTAGAGCTTTGGGAGAGTGTAAACCTGAGAGGTGGGTCACCCAAAGTTCAGGTGAGCCCTATCTGGAAAGTTAGTCTAAGGGATCTTTTGGGAACCCTGAGACAGGGCTTTATGATTGGTGAAGAAATGAGGATTCACAATTAACTTGGTTATCTACCAAGAGCTTAAAGTATTTGATTTTGCTACTTAATAGGAGAGTTTATTTTGGGGGGATTTGTATTAACCTCATCCTTTTGTTTAATGCTGACTAGTCATTTGGTGAATTTATATAGATAAAGAATCAGGGGCGCCTGGGTGGCTCAGTCAATTGAGCGTCAACTCTTGATTTCGGCTCAGGTCATGATCTCAGGGTCATGGGATCGAGCCCTGAGTCGGTCTCCATGCTCAGCAGGGAGTCTTCTTGAGGATTCTCTCTCCCTCTCCTTCTGCCCCCTTCCCCTGCTCACACACACATACACACACACTCTCTAAATAAATAAAGAAAAAAAAATCTTTAAAAAAGAATCAGATCTTGAAGGAGACTTGCTTCATCTGTGGTGAAAAAAGCATATCAAGCCCGCCACTATAACCTAAAACACTACCTAAGAAAAAAAACAACTAAACAAATAAAAAAAAAATCTAGGACATGGAACAAGCAAATTGAAGTATAATTGGCCCAGTGGACTTATTTTTAATATACGAATGCTCCCTGCTTTCTAACTAGCCATCAAGTCCCTCAGTCCCTTCCATCTTTCCCTTTCTTCAACTGAGTTAAATTTGGATGCTAAGGAAACCATGTGATAACTTTATTTTTGCATTCTTCTGTTTGGTTAAAATGGTGGGAAAGACTCTTAAAAAGCTAGCTGCCAGGGGAAACGTTCATCCATTGGAAGAAGCCAGTCTTGCTTTGTGGTTGCCCATTGTGTAAATGTCTACATTCTTTTTTTAATTGTTATTTAATTATTTATTATTCAGTATTTGTTTTGCAGCCAAAGCTCCCTGGAAGAGGAAATTCCTTTCCTACAGAGCTCTCCAGGAGAAGCAGAGAAAGATCTCAGCCTCAGAGATTAGCTAGCATTGCTGGGGAGGCATGTGGTGATGGTCATAATAGCAACAGTAATGACACACTGTTAATCTGCTCTCAGGCACAGCGCCAAACAGTTGACCTGGATTGTTTCATTTAATCTACACAACAACCACATGAGATAGGTGTTTTAGTTGTCTCCATTTTACAGATGAAGAAACTGAGGTAGAGTGAGGTTGAACCACTTGTCAAGGTCAGCGCCAGCTTTGAATCTTGGTGGCCTGAACTGGGGTCTTGGCTCTGTCCAACTTTGTGATATTGTCTCCTCCTGAAGTTCTTACTGATCGGTTGTAAACAGCTCAGGGGTTTCTTTATGGCAAAGTTATAAACAAAGGAAAATGCAGATAGTCTTTTTTTTTTTTTAACCTTCAAAGAAAGCAGAAAAGTTAGAGGCAGAAACAAAAGTAAAAAAAAAGGATTTAGATCAAGCAGTAAGTATTCAATAACTCGTTTAGAAGGGTACTAAGTGTTATGTGAGTTTTTTATTTCTTTAAATCTTCCTTTAAAAAACTTGCAGTGTCTCTCCTCTAATCATTAGACTTTGAGCATTTACTACATTTACATTAACATTTATAATTCTTGTAGTGGTTACACGGGATCTGGTGGCACTTGCCCTCTCTTTTGTCCAAATATCTTGTGAGGCCAACCTGCACAACCTCACACCTGCCCACGCTTCTCCTAATGACAAGGATGGGGCTAGGGATGGAATTAACAAAAGCCATCAGATGAAGGCCCACATCACCGCCTTGCTGATTGCCTTCAATCTGGCCTCTCTCTTGGGCCATTCTCTTCCTAATTATTTTTACTATATCTTTAATGGGCTACACCTTCATTCATTCAATGCTCCTGTGTTTGGTGGTCCCAGGTACTAAGGTGACTGCTCTTCAGATAGCCCCTGTTGGGTTCAGGGTCAAAGAAGAAGGGAAATGACCTTCTTTGTGGCAAGAATGTTTCAGGGAAAGCTGACAGGAAACCCATTAGTCAAATTGTGGTTAGTGTCATGGACCTTAAACTTCACCAAAATGAAGGGGCACCTTTTCTATCAGCCACTTTGTTTCAGCAGGATAGGACAACTGTGTCCTGTTGTTTATTAGTCACATGTCCTATATAGCAAGACATGACACAGGTTAGGTGTTTTTTGCTTTTTTTAATGATGAAAGGGAAGAGTAAAAGAAAAGATAATTAGAGACAGGAATAGAGCCTTCAAGCAGACTTTTCCATCCCTAAAATGAAGGAAGTTTTTCTAGGCCTAAACTTTTTAAACAAGAGAATGATGCTGTCTTCTTTCAGTATCAGAAACAATATTATTAGTTATGTGCTAGAAAAAAATCACACAATTTTACCGTGTTTCAGGATCACGGGGCTGATGTTTTCCCCCCCTTCATTTTATTTTTAAAGTTCAAATTTGCTTCCAGCACCTAGAGTGCCCCACTGCTGATATGGAAAATGAGATTGTATCATTGGCTGTAAATTTCTTAGATTACGGGTTTTTTTGCCCGCTCCTTTTTGAGTAGTTGGAATGTTTTGTTTAGTTGGGTTTTTCTGAGCCCCAGTAAAGTTGGTCACTGGCAAATCTGCAGTCACTTCTGAAGGAGGGAAATGGAAGGCCTGTGTGAAGTTAGTTTGCTGGTAATGGGTAGCATACAAGACAGGACACAAAAGATGGTTAGGGACCCGGGAGGCTAGAAGGAAGGGGTGGGGTGAAATTACTGACAAGAGACACTATAGTCCTTTATAAAAAAAGCATCTGAAGAATTTGTCTATTCATCATTTATCCAGCATCTGCTGTCTGGAGCAGTGATTCCAAATTCCCGACCCATTAGGAGCTGGGCACCCTGTTGCTGTTTGCTTGAAAATATAATTCCTTTCTCTCCCTCTTCTTAAAAATCATGCATGCATTAAAATCAAACTAAAGTGAATCTGCATTTCTGTCCTTTTAAAATGCATTTTTAAAAAAACTATAAGGTCTAAAAAAAAATTTCTCCTTGAAATAATTATAGTCCTCTCCAGGGAGTCATGAAACCATAACTTGTCTAGAGCAGCATACGTTTAGATTTTCATAATTACCTGGTGAGTCAGCACTGGCTGACGTCCCAGGAGTCTGTTCCTACTGTGGGGAATAATTTTCCATTCCTGGGGGAGGCTCTGGGAGACACCTTCTCTGATTCCTCCAGTCAGAGAGATCTGCACGGCTGTCTTCCTCACAGCCTTTTGCCCGTTTCTGGCTGCATCTCATACTCTCTTGTGGGCTATAGAATTGCTATGACTTACCCCTCTTATTAGATTTTGCACTCTTTGCCAGAGGGTCTCTGCTTGCTCCTCCTGTTTATTAGTAAACTTGAAATTCCGTTTGGAGGGTTAGGTTCTTGCTTGTCATAACTAGAATCAGAGTGCCCCAGAATGGGAAAAAAGTTTCCAGTTTTGGATGTCTTAGAAAAGACGTGTGCTTTGAGATCACTTGAAGTGATTTCAAGATATGAGTAGATGTGAAATATTCTTTGATGTGGGCATTCAGTAAACTCTTTAGAGGGACAGACTTAATTTCCTAAACTCTGAAAGAGAGCAATTTACCTAAGACAATGCATGTATTCAACAGGTCAACAAAGTGACCACTTGTTTCTTTCAAAGAAACCTGTTTTGGACAGTGTGGCGAGTACTATTTGGAAAGAAGTAAAGATTTGGAACTGAGAGTTCTGGATAAATGGCTATTGTTGAGTGTGTTCTATAAACCAGCCCTGTAGGAAGAGGTCCAGATTGCCTGATCTAGCACTACCTCCTCCTGGTCGTATAGGAAATCCACAGTCCAAATACCAGGTTTGGAGCATGGCGGCATACCTCCCCCTGATTTGTTAGCTCTTTCGGGGCTACAGCTGGGGATGAAGTTCAGAGCAAAATGTAGATGCCTAGACTCACTGAAATGCATTCATGTCTTCCTAAAGTGACAGAATCTTGCTTATGCCTTTCTTTGCTTATTGCTTCAGCCAGCATTTCCTTAAAAGACTCAGGACTCATGACTCTGAAAACAGTTAAATGTAAATTGAAGAGGGCCTTGGCAAAGATTTTGGATCTTTGCTATATTTGCCTTGTTCTCTGTTTCTTCCCTTGACACTCCTTTCCCTTCTTCCCACTCATCCTTTAGGCACTTAATAATTGATGGGCTGGTGGGTGGCTCATTCGGTTAAGCTGCTGCCTTTGGCTCCAGTCATGTTCTCAGGGTCCTGGGATCTAGCCCCGCATCGGGCTCCCTGCTGAGCAGGGAGTCTGCTTCTCCCTCTGCTCCTCCCCCTGCTCCTGTGTGCTCTCTCGCTCTCTCTCTCTCAAATAAATAAAAATAAAATCTTTAGAAAAAAATAATTGATGGGCTGTTGGGGCACCTGGGTGGCTCAGTTGGTTAAGCCTCTGCCTTTGGCTTAGGTCTTGATCCCAGGGTCCTGGGATTGAGCCCCGAGTCGGGCTCCCTGCTCAGTGGAGAGCCTACTTCTCCCTCTCTCTCCACTGCCCGTGCTTTCACTCGCTTGCTCGCTCTCTCTCAAATAAATAAAATCTTTAAAAAAAATAATTGATGGGCTGTTAAGGTAATAATTGTTATCAGCAAGGATCATCAATAGATGCTAAGCCATTGGGTGGAGGGTTGTTGGGGGACAAGATATTCACACATACCAACAGATCACTGCAGAGTCACCTACTAATTGCATGGAAGAAAGGTGCCTTTTACAACAGAGAGATCTGATGGTCACCACTTTATTCAAGGCGACCAAACTCGATGGAACCCTCATGGTGAGGCACCTCCTGGAAGGATGCACCATGAACTACACAACATCACCTATGAACTGTCCTTGCCAAAAGTGTTTGACCCAAATCTAATCAAGCTTTTACACCCATCCTTCAACTGACAGGAAATATAGGGGCTAGACCATGTACAAGTTAAATAGCAGTATAATGAAACAATCAGCCAGACCAGAATATGGGAAATGTTATAAAACTGTCAGGGACTTTTTTTTTTTTTAAAGATTTTATTTATTTATTTGAGAGAGAGAGACTGAGAGAGAGAGAGCACATGAGAGGGAGGAGGGTCAGAGGGAGAAGCAGACTCCCCGCCGAGCAGGGAGTCCAATGCGGGACTGGATCCTGGGACTCCAGGATCATGACCTGAGCCGAAGGCAGTTGCTTAACCAACTGAGCCACCCAGGCGCCCTGTCAGGGACTTTTGAAAAAACAAACAAACAAACAAACAAAAACCCAAAAGAAAAACAAAAACAAAAACAACAAAACCCCAATATTATGAATAAAAAGTGAGGGACCTGTTCTAGATTAAAGATTAAAAGAGTCTAAAGAGACCTAACCATCAGATGTGGTGTGTTTACCCTGATTAGATCCTGGCTCAAAACAATACCCAGAACAAAGAAGAATTTGATGACGAAGAACAGGAAAGGAGCGGCTATTTTAGGAGGCATTTTGGGAACAACTGGAGAAATTTGAATATGGACTGAGTATTAGACGATAAGAGGGAATTATTGTGAATTTTCTTAGATGCGATGCTCCATTGTGGCTCTTTAGAAGAACATCTTTATTTTTAGGAGATGGACACAGAAACATTTAGGGATGAAGTGTCACCATGCCCGACCCCTACATTCAAAGGGTTCTTCAAGAGCCTGAGTGTGTGATAGAATAGCAACTGTTGTTGAGTCTAGGTGGCTAGTGTGAGTATTTTCTGAACCATTCTTCTAAATATTAGGGTTGTTTAAATTTTTTTTAAAAAGTTGGGGAAAAATAAAAATGAAATGATGGGCTGCTTGGCGAGGCCGGGGGAGGAGATATTTTTCTAATCTCTGTAAATTGAAGCCAGCACTGAAGAAAGAATTGGGTTAATTACTTTTAGTACTGGGGCGGTTGGGGAAGAGTGGGAAGGAATTTTCCACACTGGCTACTTTCTGCTTCCCGAGTTAGTTGTTGTTTTCCCTATCTGGTGCTTGCTGGCACTTTCCATTCCCTTCTCCTCTCTCAGAGCATCTTCTTGAACTCACCATGAGGCATTGGCTGGTCAACTTCCTCCATTCTTCTCGTCTTCGTTAACTTGATCCCGTGTAACTTTTAACACCACACTCTCCCAGGATTCTTTTCATGTTTGGCCCACCCCAAACCATTTTCTTCATCTGACTTGTGAGAGCCACAATCCTTAACCCATGGTTCTCTTGCTTCTCAGAAACCTCTTCTTACTCATTCTGGAAGTACTTTCAGGGGAATGTGCATTTTGATGAAACCTACTTGAGGGAATTTTCTGTCTTCAAGAGAAGAGGCACTGAGTGGGTCATGAACAATTGTGGGTGTATATGTGTTTGGGGATGATGGTGACAGTGATTGAGGGGATCCATTTATCACCTTATGTACTTTGTATCAAAGGGTCTTTGTATCTAAAGTAAATGTTTGTTGAGGAAATGAATCTCTGGTAAGTGTTAGGTATTGACTGCTCCATCTTGCAGTCAGGGTTTATGGACCATTTTATGCATGTGTGCAATCCTGGAAGCCCAATATATTGTAGCAGGACCGTGATTTAAGTTTAGGACCAAGTATGTCTGGATCCTGGGATCAAGGTAATCGAGTGTGATCCCATAGTCCATCGTATGTCTTTTAGGATGGCAGAATTATCATTCAGTTCCAAGAATGAAGTAACAAACACAAAACTGGCAACTTCAATGTGTAAGAGACAGAGTCCTGTCAGCATACCTGATTGTCTACCCACACTGGTGAAGATGAACTGCAAGCAGTCAGGCAAATACTAAAGCAATCTTGTGAAACAGGTCAAGGGGCTGCCTCTGTCTTCTGTGAAGAGGGAGCACGAAAGAGCAAGGGGAAAGTCAGTCAGTCCAAAGCATTATGTCATGAGACTTTGGTGTCTGGCTCATTTTTTTTTTTCCATTCTTTGTTGTGATAGCATGGTATTCAACTCATGTGAGTGCCTCCTGCTCTTCTACTCTTGGCCCAGTGCCCTTTGTAATGCTCAGCGCGTGCAGCTTCCAACTTGCTCTGTGCTGGGGGGTGGTTAGAAATGCATGATTGGAACTTCAGGGTTAAGATGACAGAGTGAACCCACACATTTATAATATATTCCCCACATTTACCAAATGAAAATAAAACACTGACCTACAAGAATCAGAGAGAGAGAGAGAGAGAAAAATCAAATAAATAATAGACTTTTCAGTAGTATTGTTAGAAGCTAGAGGACAACGAAGCAATGCCTTTAAATATCTGAAAGAAAATGAATTCCGTTTTAGAATTCTATGTTCAAACTCTTAGTTGAATGTGTGGGAGAATAATAAAGACATCTTCTAGACATATAAGGCTTAAAACATTGACTTCTTATGCTACAGAAGAAGCTACTGGAGGATTAGCATCTCCAAAACAAGGAAGTAAAACAAGAACAAAGAAGACCCAGATTGCTGGAAAAGGGGGAACAAGAGCATGAAAATGATGGAAGGGAATTTCATGATAATGGTGAAAGAGGTCATGGGAACACAGCTGTACCCTAGGCATAGAATGTCATCAGTCTTGACCTGTTTTCAGAAGCCTCCAGAAAAGCTCAAGAGGAGATTAATAATATAACACACCCTAGTCTGAAAGCATGCAGAGATTTAGTTGGTTGAGAGTTTGGGACATTAGTGACTCCATTAGTGTGTTCTATTCCTTCTTAAGATGGATGTTATATAGCAGTAGAGCAGAGTCCCATCACTGCACCGAGAAGGAACCAGCTATGAATCCAGATGCTACCAAGTTCTGTGACCTCGCGCAAGCCACTTCTCTGTACATCAGTCTCCTTGGTAGTAAAATGGACTATAGAATTGTTACAAGGGTTAATTAAACAGGATAATTCATGTGAAACTGAATGTCCATCACATTATTAAAAGTAACAACACTTAAATCAAAGTAGCTATAGATTTGATGGAGTATCTATAAGCAGGTATAAATATTTCTGTTTTTTTTTCATCTGCATGAGACAAAGTAAGATTCTAATCATCTAACTGTCTTGGCATATTGCTGCTTAGTGCTGTGATTGGGTATAGTCTCATTGTTTTATGTACGTATGTATGTATGTATGTATTTTTTTTAGAGAGATCGAGAGCAAGGCAGGGGAGGGGCAGATGGAGAGGGAGAGAGAGAATCTTCAGCAGGCTCTTTGCCCAGCACAGAGCCTGATGTGGGGCAAAATCTCACGACCCTGAGATCATGACCTGAGCCAAAATCAAGAGTTGGACACTTAATGGACTGAGCCACTCAGGTGCCCCTATAGTCTAATTGTTTTAATTAAGTTCATTTTTTGGGGAAAAGAGAATGCTGAAGGATAAGATTTCAAAACTAGAAGTACATGGACTCTTTAGTTATTTTCCACAAACACTGAAAATCTGCTATATTTCAGACACTTTGATGGACTCCAATAAGATACACTTTTGTTTCTCTTAAGAAGAACTCAGAGTTTAATGAAAAATGATTCTTTATAAAGAGACACACAGACAAATCGTGGCAGGGGGAATTTAAAAAAGAGGAAGACTTTTTAGTAGTGTGTTTCTGTAAGTTCTAGAATGTGCTCCTGGAAATTGTCAGAACTTGCTTCCTGAAGTTCTTCCTCAGAATAGGATCTATAGTTCTCTATTCACAAAGGATTAGAAGAACGTGATATGTAGTGCTATACTTCCTTCACAGAATTCTAGAATTGGAGTTTAAAAAATTATAACAGGGAAAGCGCCAGGCAAACAGCAGGTGCTTAACAAATTCTTAGAATAAGTAAACAGGAAGAAGAGTTGGAATTCACTTCATTTCCAAGTAAGGAGGGTGAGCCCCCGGGAAACCAGGTGACTAGTTGAAGGTCGAGCTGGGAGTGGACAGAAACCACTGGTATGTAATAAGAAGGAAAAGAAAACCCCCTCAGATTTACCCTGAAAAGAGAGAGGAAAAAATCTTCCATTCCCTTCCCTATAGTGATGGCTGGCAGGAAGAAATACCGAATCTTAACTAAGCATTTATCCTGAGGCATTCATTTTTTTAAATTTTTAAATTTTTTTAAAAAGATTTTATTTCATCTATTTGACACACAGAGAGAGAGACAGCTAGAGAGGGAACACAAGCAGGGGGAGCAGCAGAGGGAGAGGGAGAAGCAGGCTCCTGGCCGAGCAGGGAGCCTGATGCAGGGCTCGATCCCAGGACCCTGGGATCATGACCCGAGCCGAAGGCAGATGCTTAATGAGTGAGCCACCCAGGTACCCCATATCCTGAGGCATTTATTAACAAATATTTATGGAGTGCCAGGCACTGTCCTGGTGTTTGTGCTACTTTCCCAGCAAAGCAGATGAAGTGTCCTGCTCTCATGTAGCTTCAGTCTAGCAGGGGTGGTGGCAGAGGGAGCTAGGATAATCAATAAACAATAGATATGGTGATAAGTATGTTAGAGCACATCATATTGCCTGGTAGGAGGTGATGGGTGCCATGGGAAATAGAAAAAGCAGAGCAGGCAGAGTGGGTGCTCATCCCAGACCCGTTTTCAGAGCCAAGGTGCATCCATCCCCCAGCTTCTGGGAGTATCAGCTGCCAATGGTCAGAGTTGCATCCTTTACCTGGAATTGCTCTCAGCCTCTGGGGATTTCCTCGCTCAAGGTTATGTCTCTCCCAGGGTGCAGCTCAGGAGAAATGCTTGGCTGACCTGGGGTTACAAAGACCCATTCCCTTCCTCACTTTGGAATACTCTGAGGGCTATCCCAGCTTGGGAGCTCCCTAGAGGGCTGGCTGAGGCCTCGGCGTCACCCATGTTGGATGCCAGCATCCCTCTCTGCCTGACCCTGCCTTCCTACTTCCTTATAGCTGTGTGTTCCATGAGTACTCTTCAAGAACCCAGTCTCAGAGACTTTTCCAGGAAACACAACCTAAGGTAGTAGGGTAAGAAGATCAGGAGTGGGAGAACAATGGGTTATAATCTTAAACGGCATGGCCAAATCTCATTGGGAAAGGGCCATTTGAGCAAAACTTGAAGTCATGAGAGCACTTTCCAACTTATGGAAACATAACCATAGAATAAGAATTCTTTGTTTTCCCCCTGGCAGCCCTAGGGATAAAGACTTGAGGCCCCCAGGGAGAGAAGGCAGAGGACAATGGTACCTGACAAAGGCGAGGACCCCAGCAGCCTGGTAAAGAGTCCTGGGCCTGGGAACAGGAAGTTGGCAATGATTTATAGGAAAAAGAGGTCTAATACCCACCGTCAGGTTTCTTCCTGTGCTCTCGTGCATGAAGCACCGATCCTCCCGGGATCTTAAATATTGGGAGGGTGCTGTCTCTGTGCAGTTTGCATGAGATGCTGGCTTGAGCGTATTCATTTGACTGTTCAAGAAAGAGAAACACCGAAGGCTGAAAGCGTGGGAGCATTTGGGCTACAAAAGAAGCATGCATATTTAGGAGTGTTATATATTTAGAGAGGTGACACATTTCTAGTAATCATAGAGAGTAAAATAAAAATATTTTTAAAGCAATGACAATGAATAAGACTTTTAAGTGGAATTTAAAACATTGAGAAATAGTGTGAAACCTTTCCACCTTTCATTTCAACATTCAAACTCATTCTGATGAAAGCTCTTTATTAATGACAATTTTAGTGCCTGTGAATCAGATTTTACTCTATATATCTCAAACAAAACTCCTTTCATTACACCTGCCAGTTGGGCAATGCCTTCCACGGGGGAGGAGGAAGCTCCAGCCTGAGTTCTGCCAAAGACATCAGCACAGGCCTGGGGTGGAGATCTGATCACCCTGTGCCTGCAATGAAATAGAGAGGAGTTTGAGGAAGAGAAATATTGAGTTTAAGGAACAAAATGAACTGATCCTGTCCAGATTCTAACTCAACCATGGTTTTACTTGGCTGGTATTCTATGCCCAGAGAAGAAAATGAGAGGTCCCGTGCCTTCCTGAAATGGTCTCTTCCTATGTGAGCTCTATTTTTAAAAGTAACCTTAAAAGAAAATCTCTTATCATAAAGACATATATGGGTCGATGGAAAGGGTTTTGCAGGACAACCTCCCTAATGCTTTCACCCCAGTGCAGCTTTTTAAAAAATTGGGTTAAAATATACACAACATAAAAAATAAAATAATAAAATAAATAAATAAATAAAATATACACAACATAAAATGTACCTTCTTAACCATTTTTAAATGTACAGGTCGGTGGCATTAAGTACATTCATATTGCTGTGCAACCATCACCACCATCCATCCACAGAATTTTGTTTTTTTTTTAAGTAGGCTCCACGCTCGAACTCACAACCCTGAGATCAAGACCTGAGCTGAGATCAGGAGTCAGACTTAACCTACTGAGCCACCCAGGTGTCCCCACAGAAATTTGTAATCATCCCAAACTGAAACCCAATCCCCATTAAACACTAACTCCCCATTTCCCTTCCCCCCAGCCCCTGGCCACCATTATTTTCCATTCAGTCTCTATGAACTTGACTATTCTGGGTACCTCAAATAATTGGAATCCTACAATATTTGTCCTTTTGTGTCAGGATTTCCTTCCTTTGTAGGGTTGAATGATACCCCATTGTAAGTGTACGCTGCATTTGGTTCATCCATTCATCTGTCGGTGGATGCTTGGGTTGCTTCTACTTGTGAACTATAGTGAATAATGCTGCCATGAACATGGGTGTGTGAGTCCCAAGTGTGGTTCTGCTTTTACTTTCCCAGGCAAACTTAGAACTTGATAGAATTTGTGCATGGACTTACTTTCTTTCTTTAGGCTAGAAAGACTTAAGTTGATAGATGATCGATAGATAGATAGATATACAAAAAATAAATAAATAAACCTGACCTTTTAGTTGACTAAATATTATAGAAGGCAATTTTGTTTCTGGCACATGCTACATTACTTCTCTGAATAAATAACTACCTCTTCAAGACTTTTATGGATGTGAGGAATGATGAGGTACTGAGAGAACAAGTCATGAGAAGAGGATGGCGTGGCCATGGTAACCCAGGTTTGGGCTGTCATGGACCTACACCAAGAAATCAAATAAAGATATGCTGGTATTGCAAAAACACACCCAAGTAAGGAACTGTTTAAAAGTCAGAAAAGCCCAAAATTCCAGCTGTGTTTTCTTGACTACCTCAGGGCTCAGACCTTCTATTTTTATTTATTTATGTTTAATTGAAGTATAGTTGATGTACAATATCATGTTAGTTTCCGGTGTACAACATAGTGATTCAACATTTATATATGTTACATAGTAATGCCCACCATAAATCTAGCTACCATCTGTCACAAAATTGGTATAGTATTATCAACCATATTTCCTATGCTCAGTGTTGCATCCTGTGTCTTATTTATTTTATAATTGGAAGTTTGTACTTTTGAATCCTCTTCCTCTGTTTTACCCATCCCCTCTGGCAGCTACTAGATTGTTCTCTGTATCTACGAGTCTGTTTTGTTTGTTTTGTTTTTTAGATTCTTCATATAAGTGAAATCATATGGTATTTGTGTATTTGTCTTTGTCTGTCTGATTTATTTCACTTAGCAAAATACCCTCTAGGTGCATCCATGTTGTTGCAAATGGCAAGATCTCAAGGCTGAATAATATTTCACTATCTATCAAGGGACACGTATGTTGCTTCCATAGCTTGCTATAGTAAATAATGCTGCAGTGAACACAGAGGTGCATATGGCCTTTCAAATTAGTGTTTTCATTTTCTTTGGATAAATATCCAGAAGTGGAATTGCTGGATTGTATGGTAGTTCTGTTTTTAATTTTTTGAGGAACCTTCATGCTGTTTTCCAGAGTGGCTGCACCAGTTTGCATTCCCTCCAATGGTAAATGAGGGTTTCCTTTTCTCCATATCCTCACCAACACTTGTAATTTCTTGTCTTTTTCATAATAGTCATTCTGACAGGTGTGAATTGATATCTCTCTGTGGTTTTTGATTTGCATTCCCCTGATGATGAGTGAGGTTGAGCATCTTATGTGTCTGTTGGCCATCTGGTTGTCTTCTTTGGAGAAATGTCTGTTCAGATCCTCTGCCCATTTTTTAGTTGCTATGTTTGTTTTTTTGGTATTGAATTGTGTGACTTCTTTATATATTTTGGTTATTAATTCCTCAGTTATATCATTTGCAAATATCTTCTCCCACCCAGTAGGTTCTCTTCTTCTTTGTTGATGGTTTCCTTTGCTGTGCAAAAGGTTTTAGTTTGACATAATCCCATGCATTTATTTTACTTTTGTTGTCCTTGCCTGAGGAGATAGACCCAAAAAAATATTGCTGAGACCAATGTCCAAGAGTTTATTGCCTATGTTTTCGTCTAGGAGTTTCATGGTTTCTGGTCTTACATTTAAGCTTGTACTACATTTTGAGTTTATTTTTGTATATAGTGCGAGAAAGTGGTCCAGTTATTTTATTTTTTTTTTAAAGTAACAAATGTGGGCGCCTGGGTGGCTCAGTTGGTTAAGCGACTGCCTTTGGCTCAGGTCATGATCCTGGAGTCCCTGGATCGAGTCCCGCATCGGGCTCCCTGCTCAGCGGGGAGTCTGCTTCTCCCTCTGACCCTCCCCACTCTCATGTGCTCTCTCTCATTCTCTCTCTCTCAAATAAATAAATAAAATCTTTAAAAAAAAATAAAGTAACAAATGCGCTTTTAATAGATCTACAGATAAAAACTACTCAGCGCAGGTCAGTAACCATGGCAGGCCCTACTCTGTTGGAACCATGCCTTGTGCGGTCTTCAGGACCTAGGCTAAAGGCTATTTGCATTATTTCATGTCATCCACAGTATTAGAAAAGAAAGGCATTAGATCAGTTTAGATGAAATGCAGTGTTGGCAGCCAAATCCAGTCTGTTATATTCCATATTTTTTCTCTAGTTCTTCTACTTTGTTGATGTAAGCTTTCATGGCGTCTTCCTTGGAAGTCCCTTTCAGAGGATTCCAGGCATCCCACTTGGTCTTGCCTTTGAGATCCAACAGCCCAGGCTGTTCTGTGTTTATGTCACCCACAGTTGCTTGTTTGTAGTGGCTGTAGATGAACAACATCTCATCATCTGCTGGCTTGGTCTTGAGGTGCTTAACATCCTCAGCAGCTTTGTCAAACTCAGCCTGAGACATGCTGGCGGGGTTGCGAAGATCCGGAGAACCCGCGGAGGCGGCGAAGAGCAGGAAACACACGACTCAACTGGCAAATTCATTCTTCGTCGTGTTGTTGTCCAGTTTCCCCAACATCATTTATTGAAGTGACTGTCTTTTCTTGGGGCTGAGACTGTTAACTCATGATAAGACAATATGAATTAATTGGGAATAAGTATCCAAAGGGTCAACTTTGGCTGTTCTTTCCCATCTTATTGCATGATAACATATCTCAGATTGTTCATAGCAAGGCTTCATATAGGTCAGATGATGTGACAGAGAATATACCATTTCACAGCTCAGACTGCCCTGTTGACCCAACCAGCAGTGTCTCAGATTAATGTCCCTGGCCAAAGAAGAGGACACTTAGCAGTTGTGAATGCTTAGGGCCTCTGGAGCTCAGGAATCAACTCCAGGACCCAGACTAACTCTGACCCTGGGCCAGATTAGGAGCTACATGACCCTTCATCTTTGCTTTTCCTTAACACATCTGCTCTCATTTCTCTTTCCAACTGCTTCCTTTGTTTACTCAATAATGCCACCAACCTTGACTTTCCAACATTACCTCTCTCAGTCATAGAGTTCATCATTATCTGTCAGTTGCGTCTGCATCTCTCAGTTGAAAATTTTGAGGGAGACTCAGATTGACAAGCTTTTGACTCATTGCCCAATCCATGGCATCCAGTACCCTGAGTGGTGATGGGGGTAAGATAGGGAAGGTGGAGAGGATGGTGGTGGAAAGAGTACGGTTTCTAAGCCTGCCCTTTTAGAGACTGCAGTGGACAGCCAATAAGACAGGCCTAGAGCACTGATTGAAAGCAAATTGGATGAAAGAACAAATAGGTTGAAAATGGAGATGTCTTTCCCCTCAGCTCATGACCCTTGCCCTGTTTAGCTTCCATCCCTCCTTGTGCAATATGCGGCCCTCTAGACATGACTCATTCATTGGAGAGACTGTAAAACCTCCACAGAATTGAAGCATTGTGATTTTGCTGTTCTTTTATGGAAAGTCATTGGTTATGTTAATTAATTAGCCAGTTAATTGACTCATCACCCTTCACTTGTTTACTGAATGTTGTCTACGTGCCAAACACTCTGTTTTGTCTCTCCACTCAATGTACAGAGGATATTAGAGTCTGGACTACATATAGCTGAAGGATAAGGCAAGAATCCCAACATTTGGTGAGAATTTTCCAATCTCCCGGACACTTTCAGGAGCTTTTCATGTATTATCTCATTTAATCTCCATGCAGCCTGAAGTATTAGGGATTATAATTTCCCTGATGTAAGGATTAAACCAAGGCTGGAAAAGGTAAATAATTGGGCCAGATTACCTGAGTAGTAAGCAGAGTGACAGAGAATGACATCCTACGTGGTCTTTTGCAAAGTTTGTGCTTTTACCCCTACTTTAAACTGCCTCAGACAGAACCATATCTTTCTCCCAGTCTTAATTCCTACACCAATCAGGACTCCATAGCCCTTGACAAAGCCATGAACATAGGTAGGTGTGCAGGGAATACTTGATTGAAATACACGCTCTGTATAGGTAGATCTCCAACTCCCAGAGAGAAGGGTAATTTTAAAGTGAATTTTAAAAGAATACTGTGCTATTCTAATGATTAAGACATCTTTGAAACATCTAATTTTATTTATGAACTGTTAGTCTAGGAAAAAAATAAAGCATGGATATGTGCCTGAAAAAACCCCACAAACAATATTCTATCTCCAGAAAAAACTAGAGTTTACAAGGGTTTAAAAAATCAAATCACTTATTTTAAACATTTTTTTAAAACTTCTTTAAACCGGCTATAAATGGACATTATGGTAAATTCATTTTGGTTTTATAATGAAATATATCATCATTATCAGCTCCCTTATTCTTTAAAAAATTTTTAAAAAATATTTATTTATTTATTTGAGAGAGAGAGCAGGGGGAGGGGCAGAAGGAGAGGGAGGGAGAGAATCTTAAGCAGACTCCCTGCTGAGTGCGGAGCCTGAAGCAGGACTCTACCTCAGGACTCTGAGATCATGACCTGAGCTAAAACCAAGAGTGGGCTGCTTAACTGATTCAGGCACCCAGGCACCCCAATCAGCTCCTTTATTCTTAAAGGAAATTACATTCTCCATGATTTCCACTTTCTGAACTTTTTTCTTTTTCTTTTTTTTAAAGATTTTATTTATTTATTTGAGAGAGAGAGAGAGCTAGAGAGAGAGAGCACGAGTGGGGAGAGAGGCAGAGGGAGAAGCAGACTCCCCGCTGAGCAGGGAGCCCAATGTGGGGCTCGATCTCAGGACCCCGGGATCATGACCTGAGCCAAAGGCAGTTGCTTAACTGACTGAGCCACCCAGGCACTCTCTGAACTTTTTTCTAGTTCTAAGTTCCATCCATTTGCTCAAAACCATTTTCATACTCTCTCTCACATATGGAGATACACAGGACTTAAAAATAATTTAAGTAGTTTTTTTTTTTTTTAATTTAGGAGTAAATTAGAATATTCAAAAATTTTTATCACTTCAGTTTCACTTTAATTAATAACATATGGACCCATAATGTTACTTAACCCCAAAGTAGTTATAAAATAACTATTTTGAAATTTCAATACAGTGACTGGAATGGACTTTGCAACCTGAAGGTATCTAAGCTCTAAAACCATCTCCCCAGAGGGCCTTCTTTGACTCAGCAGCACGACTCGGGCTCTGCCCCATTGCTCTCCCCCCTTCCTAGGAAAATTCACACGTGTGGCCTGTGGTCCCAGGTTACCCACTACGGTCACTCCATTCTCACCCCTCTACTGCACTTGATCTTGTAAGGGTCACCTAGTTGCCAAAATAGAGCTGACTTCTCTCTACTAATTCCAAACTATCAGCAACATTGGGTATAGTTGATAATTTCCTGTTTCTTTCTTTTTTAAAAAAATTTTAATTTAAATTCAATTAATTAACATAAAGTGTATTATTAGTTTCAGAGGTAGAGTTCAGTGATTCATCAGTCTTATATAATACCCAGTGCTCATTACATCACCCGGTTACCCTATCCCCTCACCCCCTCCCCTCCAGCACCTCAGTTCAATTTGTTTCCTATGATTAAGAGTCTCTTATGGTTTGTCTCCCTCTCTGATCTCATCTTGTTTTATTTTTCCCTCCCTTCCCCTATGATCCTCTGTTTTGTTTCTTAAATTCCACACATGAGTGAGATCATAGGATAATTAATTGTCTTTCTCAGATTGACTTATTTCGCTTAGCATAATACCCTCTAGTTCCATCCACGTCATTGTAAATGCTAAGATTCCATTTTTTTTTTTTGATGGCTGAGTAGTATTCCATTGTGTGTGTGTGTATGTGTGTGTGTGTGTGTGTATCCATTCATCTGTTGATGGACATCTCGGCTCTTTCCATAGTTTGGCTATTGTGGACATTGCTGCTATAAACACTGGGGTGCATGTGCCCTTTCTGATCACTACCTTTGTATCTTTGAGGTAAATATCCAGTAGTGCAATTGCTGGGTTATAAGATAGCTCTATTCTCAACTTTCTGAGGAACCTCCATGCAGTTTTCCAGAGTGGCTGCACCAGCTTGCATTCCCACCAACAGTGTAGGGGGGCTCCCCTTTCTCCGCATCCTCGCCAACATCTGTTGTTTCCTGACTTGTTAATTTTAGCCATTCTGACTGGTGTGAGGTGATATCTCATTGTGGTTTTGATTTGTATTTCCATGATGCCGAGTGATGTTGAGCATTTTTTCATGTGTCTGTTGGCCATCTCTATGTCTTCTTTGGAGAAATGTCTGTTCATGTCTTCTGCCCATTTCTTTTCTTTCTTTTTTTTTCTTTTTTAAAGATTTTCTTTATTTATTTGACAAAGAGAGAGGGAGAGCACAAGTAGGCAGAGAGGCAAGCAGAGAGTGAGGGAGAAGCAGGCTCCCTGCAGAGGAAGGAGCCCGATGTGGGGCTCAATCCCAGGACTCTGCGATTATGACCTGAGCCGAAGGCAGATGCTTAACGACTGAGCCACCCAGGCACCCCCTGCCCATTTCTTGATTGGATTATTTGTTCTTTGGGTGTTGAGTTTGATAAGTTTTTTATAGATTTTGGATACTAGCCCTTTATCTGATGTGTCATTTGCAAATATCTTCTCTCATTCTGTCAGTTATCTTTTGGTTTTGTCGACTGTTTGATAATTCCCTGTTCCTTAAAACAATTTTCTTTTCTCTTGGCTTTGGCACACCATACTCCCTTAGTTTTCCTTCCCCTCACTGGTCATCTCTTTTCTGGCTCTTTGTCTTGAGCCCAATCTCTAGTTCTCAGTCTTGGCATGTCTTCCCTCTTTACATGTCTCTCTATGTCACTCCATCTTGACCCATTGCTTTAAATACCATCAACATTCAATGGCTCTCCCTGCCCTGACTCCTTCCTGAGAGCTGACTACTGACCTGACGTCATCATTGGGAGAGCTAATAGGCATTTCAACCGCATAATGACCAAAACGCAACTCTCAGTTTTCCACCACAAGCCTGTTCCTCCAACACTTTTCTCAGCTCAGTAAGTAGTCCTAAAATTGATTCAATTGTGAGGGCCAAAAATCTCAGATTCATATGAAATTCTTCTCTTTTTATTCAGCATCTCTGTACCCCCCTTCCCAACCTGGTTTATCAGCAGTACATGCCAGGTCTACCTGCAAAATATTTCCTGACCCAAGCTAGCTCCGTGGTTGCCACCCTAGTCCATGTCCCCACTTCTTGTCCCTTGGCCCCCATAGTAACTGCTTACTGCTCTCTCTCAATTTCCACTCATGCACCTTCTGCTCAGCAGGACCTAGCTCCTGCCTGTCTCTGCAAACTCACCTTCTACCACACTGCCCTTTGCCTCTCACCCTCTGATCTGTCACCTGTTCCTTGACTGCACCCACCCCACTCCGGTCCTGGCATTTTCACTGGGGCTTCTCGCTGTCTCTGCTGTCTCCTCCCCCACAACCCAAATGGAAGCAGACCCTCTGGTCCCTCTACCCCATAACTCTTTGTAAATTTTCTTAGGACATCACTCTATAAATATATCTTGTGTATTGACTTTTTAACTGGTATTTTGTCTTTCTCCTCCAGAATGGAAGCTCAGTGAAAATAGGAACTTACATATCTTTAGCTCTAAAAATGTCCTTGTTCTTAGTCGTCTAAATAGCGATTGATTTTAGTTCCAAGACTATCACATATTCTTTGTCTTTTTCTGTGCAAAATTTCCCCCTGTATTTGTAGTTATATAATGGCGTTTCTACTACTGTTTTCACCCAACATAAATAAGTAGGCATTTTTTAACATGTTATATGACCATATTCATAAGCAACCTTTTAATAATTGTGTAATACTGTATTTCACAGTTGTTTAGTTTATTTTTTAAATTTTTTTAACCTTGTTAAAGGTTTTATTTATTTATTTGAGAGAGAGAGAGAGATAGCGAGAGAGAACACGAGCAGGGGGAGGGGCAGAGGGAGAAGGAGAAACAGATTCCCCCTGAGCAGGGAGCCCCACTCAGTCCGAGGACCCTGAGATCATGACCTGAGCCAAAGGTAGATGCTTAACCGACTGAGTCACCCAGGCTCCCCTACTTTGGTTAATTTTAATGTTTCACTGTTTTCATCATACTCGTGTGCGTGTGCGTGTGCATGTGTGCATGCGTGCGTCTGTATAGCTGTTTCCTCTGTGCCTCTGGAGGTAAATCGATGGAGGTCCTTGATTACTATAGCATCCTTTCAGAGTGCTGAGTGCCCAGTCTGGCCTGAGTGGGAGAATAAGCCAGGTTCTAGAGTGTAATTAGCATTTGAATTAATGACCTGAGGATAAACAGGTGATTATCCCATTTAACAGCTGTTGAATGGTGTTAAAGAGACACTGTCTGACAGCTTGGGCTGCAAATGTAGGATTTATTAACAATGATTAAGAAAAAAAAAGTAAAGAACTATTGTTTTTTTTTTTAAATCAATGAAAATAGGATTTCAAAAATTAAGTCCTTTCACAGTGCTTTAAACAAAACTAAGCTCAATTGATTCCAACTCCTAAATCAAGTTCCTTGTCTAAAAATGAATAGTGCAAATAATCACATTTCATAACTTCCTGCCTTTTGTCTGAATAGCTCAGAGTGATTTATAGATATTCTCACAATACCCCTTCAGTTAGGAAAGGAGCACTTAATAATAATGATCCAGTATCAGCATTTTGCCTGTGGGGAAACTGAGTCATAGACGGCCCACAGACTTTCACAGGGTCATATTCAGAAGTAGAAGAGACAAGATTAGAACTCAAGCTCCAGACTTGAAGCATCGGCTTCTAAAATAACTTTTTTTTTTTCCCCTTGGTGAAAACTGTATTGAGAGTTTTAGAGTTAGCAACAGGTGAGAACATTTTTATTGTACATGATGTTTATCTTGACAGTTTTCCCTTAATTACGTGTTTCGGATTAGAGCTGTGGGAAACCTTGTAGTCTGAGTTGGCTGGGGCTTTATGGAACATATTATTGCTCCGATTTGCTTTGTTTTCATGCAAGCTTATGTTTCATGATTTATTTGCCTTAAATTTTAGGTTTGTGAATTTAGGGTCAAAACAGATGTAAAAGTACCACAGGTTATAGCACTATGACTAGGGGTCTAGGTTTTCTAGAAGTTCTGTAAAACTCAGCACGACTTTCATGGAGCCAGCCTTCCCTCCGTGATGCAGCCACACAACCTCCTCAGCAAAAGCCATGCTGGGAAGAGTGTGAGTTTGATAAATGCAAATGTCGTTTTTGTCCCCATGGACATGTATGTATGGGCACCAAAACCACAAAAAACCAAACAGAGGGCGACAGTATACCAGTTCTGCTGGGCTTTTCTCCACTCAAACTCCCCGGTATAATACTCAGAAACAAATGTTATTGATTCCTGAAAAAAGAAAAAGCACCTTGAAAATGTTTTTTTTTTCCCTGTCAAGGAAATAAAAATCATTATTCTTCAGAAAGCTGACTTTGACTATTAGTAAAAAAGTACAAGTAGATACCCAGTACTGAAATCTTTTCTACTTAGCCATCAGGTCATTTATGCTGGTGATATGTGGCTCTGAGGGAAGATGGTAAACTCAAACAAGTTGGTAGGTTGACTTGCCTCTGGTTTACTATTTGCATATATGTAAATAATTTCCCTCCCTCCCTCCCTTCCTTCCTTCCTTCAACGGTTAACCAAATAATCCAAGGGTCAGATCATCCTAAATGGTAACATGGCACTTGATTTGCTTTTGAGAAAATTCATCTGTTACACTTTTGTTGGAGGCAGTGGTGGTGAGGAGGCGGGTTAGGATAGGGTTGGGTTAAGTTAGATTTGCTCTAGGTATGTCCCAAGCATTGTGTGGAATAGATTTACACAAAAATCCTTTTGTTGTCTATTTGAAAATCAAATTTAATTGGGCATCCTGTATTTTTTATTTGCTCAGTTTAACCGGTCAGGTGGGAGCGCGGAAGACATCCTGGGAGTTTTCCCAGCCCCCTCCCTATAGGTGGAGGGGCTCCGTTTTGTTTGGCTTGGACCTTGAGGTAGGTATTCTGTTCCAGTGGCATGCTGCCTGCCTCCCCACAAGAAAGAGGGGAGTAATAAGAGTTTCTAAAGATCTTCCCGAGTCCCAGTCAATACATTATATTAATGAAACTTAGCACTTGAAGTGAACCCTGGTAGCCGCCCTTGCTGTCCTGACTACTAACTGCCTACAGGCTATTAAGGCAAGGTGAAGGTTTGAGAGAGGAAAATCTGGAGATGCAATGAGCCCTCCACTCTCCTATCAGCTATTCTAGAACAGCTCTTTCAGCAGGAAAGCATCGGCGAGCGAAGTTTTACGGTCTGAATGATGCTTCTGCTCATAGGAAACTTTTCAATGTGTTTCCTCCATGGGTGTCTGGGTCTTTTGTTTTCAGCTGTGCTTTGCACAGGAGCTGGAAAGCTAACTCCCCAAAAGTGAACTTCCTCTCCTTCTATAAACTGACCCCTGGTGGTTGCTATAGCAACTGCAAAGAGCGCATAATGAGCTGTGTAAACAAGCCCGCTTCCCAGTGCTGGGGCAGGGCAAGCCCACGGGAGAGCAGAGGGGAAGGAATTTGATGGGCCTGAAAAGCGGTTCTTGGGGAGAGTTGGAGGCGCTGCAAAACCTCCCCGCCCCGCCCCGTCCCTCCCTTCCCCTCCTCTCCTCCCCTCTCACCTCTTGACTTCCCACCAGGCCAGGAGAGGAGACAAAGGCTGTAGGAGGGGAGCGTGCAGGGGCCTGCCTTGGACGCTGCGGAGTCCAAAGCCATGCGACTGAAAAATGAAATCTAAACATTTACCCAGAGCCCCGGGCGAGAGATGTGCCAACCTGACCCTGACAAACAAGCCACCTGTGTCAGTGCCTCACCTGCTTCAGGCCAGGCTGCTGTGGGTTGGGGGGGCGGGGACGGATTCTCCAGCCCTCAGCTACAAGGACTGGGGCAGAACCCGAGACAGGAGCCGGAAGATTTCTTAGACCCGCGCTGCTGATGTTGATGCTGTGTCCTTTTTTGGAAGGAGGGAAGGATGAAGGCACACAGTACCTAAGAGTTTTATGATTGTGAAGCTGAACACACATACGCACGCACACGCATACGCGCACACACACACACTTTTTTCTTCTCCAGGAACTTGGCTGCTACTTGCAGGAAACTGTGCATATAATAGCAGAGGTCACGGCGTTATTTTCGGTTCTCTTTGGTTAACTCTCTCCCACCCTCATCCAACTGGCTGCAAAGGAAGTTTTCTACCCTAAATACGAAATTCACGATGCCTAGGACACCACGATGTCCCTACAAACTTCCTAAAAAGATGATGTACATTGGTGGATTGGGTGAGAAATCCTGTATTTCATGTCTTTAACGTGGTCAGTATAGGTTTTCTTCTTTCTGTGAAAGTCAATGTTTTGTCAGTCCGCCTGATAAGAAGTCTAGTATAAGGAACTGTATTTACTTTCAGAGTAATCCTTTTTATGGTACTCTTGACGTTTTGGAGTATTCCCACATCTGTTATTTCATTAGATCCGTACAACAACCCCCCAGAATCACATAGGGGAAATTATATCTCTGGTGAATTCTTCAGACAAGGACATGAACATAAGAGAGATTAGATGACCATACTCCAGAGATATTGGGGCTTCAAACTGGGTATAAAAGGAGTTATCAAGCTATGTATTGCTCTTATTACCAAGATTCCAAATCTCCCTGTATGTATCAGTCTAGATACCAAAGAAAATTTATGTAAGCCTCATATTATATGTAAACTATAAAACCTTAGATTTATATGGCATTTTCCTCCAGTACATCCAAATAATTCTACCTAATAGTATTCTTTTTTTTTTTAAAGGTTTTATTTATTTATTTGAGACAGAGAGAATGAGAGAGAGAGAGAGAGCACATGAGAGGGGGGAGGGTCAGAGGGAGAAGCAGACTCCCTGCCGAGCAGGGAGCCCGATGCGGGACTCGATCCAGGGACTCCAGGATCATGACCTGAGCTGAAGGCAGTCGCTTAACCAACTGAGCCACCCAGGCGCCCCTACCTAATAGTATTCTTTACATTATCTTTTCATAATAGGTGACCAGGTCCTACTGTTTTAATTTGATTCCTCATTCTTGCCTGGTTTTCATTTTGTCAACTGCCATTAATATACTCCCATCATTTTCCTTTAAAACCGTATTAACAACTGCTGTCCAAGACTGACATGCTTTAAGCTTTTTTTTTAAAGATTTTATTTATTTATTTGAGAGAGAGAATGAGATAGAACATGAGAGGGGGGAGGGGCAGAGGGAGAAGCAGACTCCCCGCCGAGCAGGGAGCCCGATGCGGGACTCGATCCGGGGACTCCAGGATCATGACCCGAGCCGAAGGCAGTCGCCCAACCGACTGAGCCACCCAGGCGCCCCTGACAGGCTTTAAGCTTATTCGTCTTAGTGAGAAAGAAGAAATAACAGGCCTCCCCATCGTTCTTGCTTTTTCTACACAATTTCTTCTTTTTCTCCTTCTAAATCGAGTCATTGGCCACAGCATTTGTGGGAACACCCCGCCCTGCTGGGTGGGCTATGTTTTTGTGAGATTTGGGGGGAGATAAAGGGAAGGACCGGTGGGCTGGCCATGCTGTGTCCTCAGGGAGAATAAGGGAATTTATAAAAAAGTAGCAGTGTTTTGGAGCCTACCCTTTCCTTATTACTGTTCAATGGTGGGAAGAGATGACTGTCTTCTACGAGATATAATCCATGTTTCCCAGGGACCTGTCAGTGGTGGCCTCTGTGGGTGGGATGACTAGAGAATCAAAGAATACATTAATGCCTCTAAGACCCAGGAACTAGATTCTGATGGCATCCCATCCCTCCCTTGGAACAAGATTAGTGCCTTTGTCATTGGAAGGTATCAATAGTGTTGAGGTTCCATGGAGACCACACTTGCTACCCCCAGCTCTAGGCATTATTCCCTCAGATGGTGCGAAATATTACCAGCAGACTTTTCAGACATGGATGCCTCCTCCTCTAGGTTCAAAACATCAGCAAGCTCTGGAGCCAAGACCCCACCACCAGTCACAGGAACCAGCCCATTCTATGGATATTTTAAAGGGCCCCCTGAATTTTTGGGTCTTCCAGGTCATATATAGGGGCCTCCCTCCCCCTAGGGGGAGTAACTCCTGATAGCTCCTTTGACATAAAATCTCCAGTTCTTAGAACAGAGAGAAAAAGCATAAAGTGTTATTGCTGGGAAAAAAACCCTAGAGATCTTTAATTGGAACTAGGTTTTCTATGTTTTAAACGTCAGGGTTCCTTTCATTGTCAAAATGTTCCTGTGTGATAGTCGTTAAGCCTTATTCATTCTAGACTAAAGCTGTCTAGTAGAAAACTTGTGGGAATCGAAGGCAGGATCATGAAGAGATATTTGTACACCCATGTTCATAGTGACATTATTCACAATAGTCAAAAATTGGAAGCAACCCAAGTGTCCAATGACAGATGAATGGACAAACAAAGCATGGTTTATACATACAATGGAATATGATTCAGCCTTAGAGAGGAAGGAACCTCTGACACACGCTACGACATGGATGAACCTCGCGAACATTATGCTCAGTGAAACAAGCCAGTCACAAAAGGACAAATACTGTATGATTGCACTTATGTGAGGTCCCTAGAGTAGGCAAGTTCAGAGAGACAGAAAGTAGAAGGGCGGTTGCCAGGGGCTGTGGCGGGGGGAGGGATGGGGAGTTCGTGTTGAATGGGTACAGAGTTTCAGCTTGGGATGTTGAAAAAATTGTGGAGATGGATAGGGGTGGTGTTTGCACAACAGTGTGACTGAACTTAATGCTACTGACCTGCACTTCAAAAGGGTTAAGAGGGTAAATTTTATGTTATGTGTATCTTATAACAGTAAAAAAAGAACGGGTGAGAATAATTTTAATAATATATCACATTTTACCCAACAGAACCATAATATTGTCAGTTCACATGAAATCAATACTAAAAAAGTATTGAGATAGTTTTTAGTCTTTATTTATTTGTTCATTTATTTTTTTTAAAGATTTTATTTATTTATTGGATACAGAGAGAGAGAGAAGAGAGAGAGATAGGGAGAGCAGGAACACAAGCAGGGGGAGTGGGAGAGGGAGAAGCAGGCTTCCTGCTGAGCAGGGAGCCCAATGTGGGGCTTGATCCCAGGACCCTGGGATCCTGACCTGAGCCGAAGGCAGACACTTAACGACTGAGCCACCCAGGCGCCCCTAGTCTTTTTTTAGATGAAGTCTTGGAAAACCATTTTATATTTTACACTTTCAGCATATCGCAATGGCCACATGTCAAGTGCTCAGTTAGCCACGTGTGGCTAGTGGCTATCGTATCGGATGATGTATCGCTTTAGACAATGTTTGGTGGGAATATGGCTTCAAGGACCCCTTACAGTTGCTCCCAGACCCCTGGAGTTCCTTAAAGCATGGGTTGGGACCTTGATGACAGTCACACACCATGTGTCTTTCTCCTCCAAAAAGAAGGAGACTGAGAGAAACAGATTGTAACCCTCAGTTGTTGATAGCCAGCTGCTCAGCCTGGACAGAGCTGGCTCCTGAGCAATCGCCCTCAGAGATGGTTTAGTGACTAAGGTTACTGATATCTGAGCAGAAAGAAAGAAAGAACGAAAGAAAGAAAGAACAGAAAGAAAGAAAAGAAAGAAGAAAGAAAGAAAGAAACAAAGAAAGAAAGAAA
>NW_023270709.1:8954095-9055192 GCF_011800145.1 Mirounga leonina | reverse complement strand
AGAAAGAACAGAAAGAAAGGAAAGAAAGAAAGAAAGAAAGAAAGAAAAGAAAAAAGGAAAGAAAGAAAGAAGTCCTTAAGAATTGGAAATTGGAAGGCAAAGGATTTGATTTGAGGATAATTAGGGCTTGATGGGAAAAGTCTCATGCAATCTAGCATCTTCATCACTGTTAAACAAAAGAAGTTCTATTATGATCCTTCTTGGATAGCTTAATGAGTCAGTTTCTTTTTTTTCCTTCTCTCCCTCCTTTCCTCCCTCCATCCTTCTCCCTCCTTCCATCCTTTCACCCTTCCTTCCCTCCACCCTTCCTTCCCTCTCTCCTTCCCTCCCTCCCTCCCTCCCTTTTGAGTGTTCTTGTCTGGGCCTCTCTGACAGGTGTCTATTTCCCTGGAAGTCTGATAAGAGCTGTTCTTCTGCTTTCCCCCAGCCCCTTCCCTTTTGTTCCTCAGGCTGGGTAGGCAGAGAACATGGTATGTCTCCAAAGCAGTGGGCTGCAGTTCTCCTCACAGCCACTCTGCTGCTGTGGGGAAGCCTGTGGGTTTCTGGAAGAGTGCTCACTGAGAATGCTAAGCCTCCTCCCAGACCTTCTGGCTTCTCTGCTGGGGATGTGGAGGGTCTGCCTGCAGCCTAATCCACTACTGCAAATTCCTGTGCTTCCAGAAACCACTCCCTCACCTGTGAGAGACTCCGATTTGCCGGCTGTCCAAGGAAGACAAAATGGAGCATTGCCCCACGGCCCAGTAAGGGAGACTCCTGTTATGCTCGCTTGCCAATTCTTAAGATGATGAGCACCGGATTTGATTAAAAGTGGGTTTTCTCACACATAACCCCGCCCACCAGCCAGCGAAACTGCAGATGAGCACCATGTATGCCAAACAAATGTTGTTGGCAGAGGATGAGCAAGGCTTTGTCCAACCCTCCTCTACGGGGTGAGTGATGCCATGGTGCGCGTGCACGTGTGTGTATGTGTGTGTGTGTGTGCTTATAAATAAGCAGGGTGTGAGGCAGAGGCAGAGGCAGAAATGGGCCAGTTTCAGTTCCTGTCATTGTTTTACAACCTCAGGATTAATTTCCTCCTCCAGAAAGTCAAGGGGACAGTGTTACCAGCCGTGCACAGCCCTGTCCCCTCCGAGGGGTGGCTACTCAGTAAGCACAGATGCAAGGCTTGGGTTTCTCAAGCTTGAGAAGGAACCAGTTGCTAGGAGGGGAAGGGGCGTGGCTGATGGCACAGGGTCTGCCCCTCCTGAAATCCAGCCACCCCTCTACCCGCCTCCTTGGAATTGCAAAACGCGTCCTAGTTGGTTAGACCTTGGGCTCCTTGGTCCCCCTGGGTTTTCCACAGCACAGGTTTGTTCGGCTGCATGGGCTCCACAAAGAACCCTGGGATGTTCTGACACCAGAATTTGGGAAAATCAGTGCCCTGGTGATTCAGAAAGGTAGCTGAAGGAGGACCAACTCTGTGCCGATCCAAGGGCACCCTCCCAGGCCAGGCTCTGGGGACCAGGCTGTGTGGCGTCCAGACGCTGGGCTGAGGTTGGGAATCAGAGGTAGCATGCTGCCAGGCCTCCCTCCTCCTCTGACGGCCACGGATGACTGTCGGCTCTGCCCACTAGTCTCAGGCCTCATTCAGGCAGGTTCTCAACACCCGGGCTGCAGTGCAGGTCGGCAGCAGACAATCCAAGGCAAATAAGGATGATGGCATCCACGCTGCTTGGATTCCCCTTGGGATTAATGTCTCATGAATAAACAGTCCACAAAGCCCATATTCATAGAAACGCTTAGGATGTAGAACTGAAGGCAGATTGGTGCCTGTGGGCAGCCTGGGACAGGGGGACATGGAGGACTGGGTGGGGCTCAGAAGGCACAGAAACTGGGGGCTGCCTGCTCAGGGATTGGGAAGTGGCTCCATTTGCAGAGTGGTAGGCAGGACGTGAGACCCAGCTGGGAACTCCTGTCACAGCGTCAGTCATAAGAGCTGAGCCCGGATGAGATGACTAGCTGCTCACAGCCCAGGGACCAGGAAAAATAAACAATACTCATTAACTGAGCTGTCCTGCGGGAATGAGCTGGGCTTCGTTTCATGTTGTATTTGCTCCAGTACTCACGGCCCTGAAAATCCCTTCAGGGAGCTGCCTTGTGCTAGGTTGAATGATTACATTTTTTTTTTTTTAAAGAAAAAAGTCTGAAGCAAATATGGCAAAACGTGAAAGCAAATTAATGGTGGGTACCTGGGGGCTCAGCTGTATTATTTCTATACTTTTCTATATATTTTGATTATTTTGTGATCAAGAAAGCATGTACTTAAAATGAAGGAACAGAACATTCTTGATTTCATCCGGCAGAAACTGTTCTGGGATGTGGTTGACTCTCTCTCTTCTTGCCTCTTTTGTGAAGAGTCCAGGCAGGGCCGGGAATGCTGGACTCACCAACAGCTGCGTTTTGTACCCTCCTCCCCCGCAACTCCCCTCCCCTTCCCCGCACCCTGGTAAGACAGCAGCACCATCCTGGGGTTGGCACACCAGGGAATCCTGGTCCTGGTATCACCACATGCGTACAGCTCAGCTGATCCCAAGGCGTGCAGCAGAGGCAGGCACCATACCGGCTTCGTGGGCCTCTGTGGCTGGCTGGGAACATCTACGATGATGACTCATCGGGAAGTCAGTAGTAATCTCCTCTGTTTCCCAAAGAGGGGGGAATGGTAGCATTGCAGGGTGACCTGCCTGAAGCCACAGAGGGAAGACAAATAACTGGGAGGAAAAACCAGAGCTGAAAAGCTCCAGCTGAGATTTAAGGCCTGAAGCTTGTGAGCTGTTCTGGAAAGGGTTTGGTTCTCCCAGCGAAGGGCCTGTGTGATGTGACTGTGGGTCTCAGTGGAGCCCTGGCCATTCAGTGGCTTCTCCAAGCCGTGGGGTCTACCTCTGTTCAGGCCTGCAGAGTTGCCCTCCGGCACTGATCCTTGCCGATTCCCTGCAGGCTAGCTCCTAGGAGAGGGGCCTACGGTCCAGACACTTGAAGAAGGTGGCTTGCAGCTCAGGAACTGGTAAGACTGGTTTCCAGTGCTGACAGCCACTAGGCAATGCCAGGAGGATAGGGTGAGCAGAAGCACTTGGGGTGGGCAGAAGGCAGAGCAGCTGTTACCAATTTAAAGGCGACTAGAAAAGCTTCTGGAATCTCCAGCTCTACTGGCCATCGCCCCTGGACGTTCTGTCCCTAGGATATGATCCTGTAATATGGTGACCTCTTTGTTAAACCATCCGGGAATAAATTGTGTTGGAAGTAAAATCCAAGGGCCCGGCATCCCCTTAGAGAATTACCAGGGTCTGATTTTACCCTAAACCACTTGCTTTCGTCTCAGAAAAAGTTGGGTCCACAAAGTATTTTTAAATGGCGAGTGTGGCTTGGATTAAAAGTGTTCCTTTTATGGCGCCTGGCTGGCTCAGTTGGTCTTGATCTCGGGGTCGTGAGTTCAAGCCCCATGTCGGGCAGAGAGCTTACTTAAAAAAAAAAAAAGTTCCTTTGATAGAGGAATTTTATTTTTGCTGTCGAGTTTTTTATTTTTTAAGTCAAGACTTGAAGTATAGTTACTATAGCATCTTACATAAAATGTTTTCTTTGAGTACGCTTGTTTCAGGCCCTTGGAAACCAATGTTATCACTCAGGGAGTCACGACTTGAACAGTTGGGTCTTCTGTTCTATCAGGGCGTTTGAGGAGTTAGCTCTGTTTGCTACTCCAGAATAACAGCCCTCCCATATTTTTTAGGAGAGGCAAAGCTTCATTAACCTGGACTATTTATCAGTGGTTTTTAAAGACAGGGAAATGTTTATTTTATGAGAACATTGGTCCCACCTTAATTTGCAAGGGATTAAAAAAAAGTCACTACCATGAAACATGATAGGGAAGTATTTGGTTCTTGTGAAACCCATTAATGTTTGTGATAGAATTTCTTCTACATAAAAACACCCTGGAAATAATTTTCCAGTTGTCCCATCTTCCATGTTGTCTCGGTATCGGGTTTTTTCAAAGTCCACGGAGGGGAGATGTTGCAGGCATGGAGGGATCCCACAGTCCACTTGCCTTGCCTCGCGGAACTCAGATGGTCTGCTGCCCTGTTCGTTGTGTTGTTCTCGGCTTCCTTACCCAGAGGAAAGTCCCCATGGCCCATTTTCTGTGCAGTGCTTTTCCACTCTTTCATAATCTATTATTGTGACCTTGAGATGCAAAGAGGAGGCTTTGGCAGGGTGCGCTTCACGTGGAGCCAGCTCTGCTGCAAGCTGGGCCCCGGTCCCACACGCCCGTGGCTTTTGTTGCCCTGTGCACCCCAGACGACATGCCTCTGCCTGTCGACGTACATCCTGGCACCCCAGTCAGGGGCTGTAGGATCCCGGAGGCCGAAAGGACTCCTGTCAGGTTCCCTGAGAAGTACTGTGCTCTTGGGGGGCTGGGTCAGAAGGGGTGTGTGAGTGTGTGTGTGTGTGTGTGTTTGAGAAAGACACACAGAGAGACAGAGACAAGACAGAGACAGAACTAAGATAGAGCTCAAAAATCTACTTTAAAAGTGGATTATAAGTTATTTTTTTTCTAGGATTGTCCCTGATGGATTTGATTCTTATATAAATCAGTTATAAAAGCTATACACTCTATGCAAGACAGTTTATTCTTCAGTGAAGACATAGAGTCTCTGAGAAGAACACCAGGCAACAGGAGGAAGGCTGGGCATGCCAGGGTGCAGGAGGCAGGGGAAGGAAACCCAGCACGGAGGGAAAGTGCTGGAAACCCCAGCTGCCCACAGCGCTGGGCTCTACCCCGGGTCCCTTGCTCTCTGCCCACCGCGCCGAGCCTCGATCTTCTCTCCCTTTTCAGCCTGGTCTGAGCTGGCAGATGCTCTTGCCAAAGCTTACTTCATCAGATGAAATGAAGGGGAAATCTGATTTGCCACTAATTGGACTTACTGTAGGCAATTAAGTTTAAGCTGACATGAAGGAACTATCAGACACTGGGATTTTCAGTGTTTTTCTTCATATTACTGGGAACTTTTTCCAGAATCTAAGTGATTATGAATTGAGATATTGAATGCGGTATCAGGATTTTAAATCACTTTAAGCCAGGATACTGGAAATAGCCAGTGTGTGCCCTATTATTATATAAATTAACATATACTGTATGTGTATATGGCATATATGAAGTATATAGGGTGTGGGGGGGCGTGTAGAGTATATGATAAATATCCACAGTGTATATATAGCACATGGGTTGTATCTATGTGTAGTAAGTGACATGGATCTCTCTCTCTCTCTCCGGGGAAGCAAGAGCATTTAATACTAAGTGCATAGGATGTTTTCCTTTTATTTTCCAAAATAACCTAGTCTTTAATTCCTGTCGTGATCAATCATTCACAGATAAAGAGGGCCGGGACGCTGTTCCTGGGCATTCCGATTCCTTCCTTGAAGTGAATTTACCATCTGCACTGACCTTTCAAAGGTTTTCTTTTGTTTTTACTATTATTATGTTATGTTAATCCCCATACATTACATCATTAGTTTTTGATGCAGTGTTCCATGGTTCATTGTTTGTGTATAACACCCAGTGCTCCACGCAGATCGTGCCCTCTTTAATACCCGTCACCAGGTCAAAGGTTTTCAGCCATCACCTCCCTAAACACTTCCAGTGAAATTTCTGCCAATCCCCTTGTCTAGTCTTAGACCTCGTTTTCCAAAGCAGGTGCATCTGTCCCACCGACTGATCCAGTCAGTCATTTAATCCTTCATTAAATGAATTAAATCATTACTCAGCAAACACTTATTGGCTGCCCACTCTGGGGAAAGCTCTGTGGACACTGCAAATGCGGTGTGTGCATGTGCGTGCGTGTGTGCGTGTGTGTGTGTGTGTATGAGAGACAGAGGGTGCCTCAGGTACTTGCTGCCCCCAAGGTGACACACAGAAGTACACACACATTCCACTTTCGTGCTGATTTCGACTCCACAGTTCCTGGGCCACGTAAGTCATTCCTCAAACCATGTCCCCCCCAGGTCAGAGCCAGCCACCTGCTTTTATTACATCGCCTGCTATTTATGTTTCCGTTTCTGGTGCCCGGTGACCCCCCGAAGAGAGCTGCGAGGAGAAGGGGATGCGGACACCTCGTCCTCGTCTGCTGGCTGCACTCTGCAGAACTGCAGGGAGGGGCATCTCCAAGGGAGGTGGCAGTGATGGGGGACCGGGAAACTGCAGGACACAGTACTCACCAACCGCCCCCCTCAAGGTTTCTCCCGACAAAGGCTGTCTCCTCTGCTCTCCGTGATCCCTTCTGGACACTTCCAGGGGAACGCGCATCTTGTACGGCAAAGGCCGACAGGCCTGCGTGTGCCTGCCCTGCACTGGCCGGGGTCTGAGACCCCCCATTCTGCACACGGGGCGGGGGGCGCTGCATCTTATTTTTGGAGCTGAGGTCAGACCTTTGCTCCCATCCTCACTCCCAGGCTGCTATGCAGACCCTCTTAAAGCAGGGCAGGTGTGATCAGGGCATCATGGGGAACACGCGGGATAGACTAGGACCTCAGTGACCTAGAGGCTTGGGTCTCGCTCATGGTCACATCAGCTCTCTGGGTCCTAGTTTCTTCCTCTGACTCAAAGGATTTGGACTAGCACAGCCCTGGGCCTCCAACCTTGACCTATATGGTCCAGCGGCGCAGGGCGGCCTTCCTTCTGCTCAGGGAAGGCGAGGCCTTCCTCCAGGCCCCGGGCAAGCACGTGGGTAGGTCTTGGGTGGTCCGACCTGGACAGAGGCCTTGTCTGCCCAGATAATCTGTGCAGGAATGTCCTCGGTTCTCAGGGCCGGTGTTTATAACTGCTGAGGAGGATTGTAATGAAGAAATGCCCTTCACTGAAAAACCAGAAATACCCCCTAAGCCCCTGCTGGGGGCAGCGCACACTGTGGGGGACACAGGGGAACGTGAGGGCAGGCCTGGCCCTCCAGGGCCTCCAGCCTAATGGAGCAGCCCCTTGTCTAGCGCTTCCTTGCTCTAGTCCAAGGCGGCAGATGAGCAGAATTTGTCTACACTGATGTTGCTGGTACCAGGGGAAGCACGGAGGCAGACGGGTGCTCTCCAGCTTTCCAGCCGTTAGCTTCTCTGTGCTAGACCTCCTGTGCTCTGTCCGTCACAGCCCACCGGTGTGTGCAAACAGCATCCTTCCTTTCCTTCCCCCGGCTCCCGAATTCAGGTCTTCCAGGCTTACCATCCAAGTGGCCTCACTTGGTCTTTCTGTTTTCAACCTGCATTATAGCTCTGCCTACATCAGTAAGACCTGACTTTCTGCTGCCTGCCTCCCACCTGGGGTCATTCATCCACCACCCCCAAGTTTACGGTGCTGAATAATATCACTACTCATTTTTACCAGATTCTATATACCATATATATATTTCTTTTTTACCCAGTGGTAGCCGACCTGACCAGGGATAAGAAACAGAATTTATATGCATGTAAGGAAAGGGATCACAGATTCCAAGCCTTCATGTAACTATATCTTTCTCTCTGTCTCTCTCTCTGACTTCACATAACTCACTGCTCAGTTGTCTCTTCGTGCTCATGGCAATTTATTCCCCTATAGATGGATATGATTCAAGAGAAAAGATACTGCTTAGAAGAATGGAACAATACAGACCATGTTTATAAAGGTCCCTAACCAGCTGAATGTGACTCCTGATAGATGTTACTGTCTTAGAGATAGCTAAGCCCATGGTCATTCCCTCATTCCTTCCTTTTGGCTGAGCCCTGACTGCACGCTTTTTTAGGATTCTCACTGGATCCGCTGACAGCGTCCTTTCCCTCCTCGTCTATTTTATCCAAATATCTATGTCCAACTACTATATTCCACTGATTCTGTGATTTGTATTACTTCTTATTTTAATATTTCTGAGACTGGAATATGTTTAAAATCGGTGGTGTATCATAACTTGTTAGGATTCCTTCCTTCCTTCCTTCCTGGCACACCAATTAACGGAGTTACTGATGGTATTTTAGATTTGCTGGGATATTGCATGTGGGAGCCTTGAGAGATCCTGAACCAGTGATAATGGTTTTTTTTTTTTTAAAGATTTTATTTATTTATTTGACAGAGAGAGACACAGCGAGAGAGGGAACACAAGCAGGGGGAGTGGGAGAGGGAGAAGCAGGCTTCCCGCCGAGCAGGGAGCCCGACGCGGGGCTCGATCCCAGGACCCTGGGATCATGACCTGAGCTGAAGGCAGACGCTTAACGACTGAGCCACCCAGGCACCCCAGTGATAATGGTTTTAATAACTCCCTTCTCAGGAAGATGGAGGACACAGGCATCTTATTAAAAAACAAAGAGAATGGCGCCTGGGTGGCTCAGTTGGTTAGGCGACTGCCTTCAGCTCAGGTCATGATCCTGGGGTCCTGGGATCGAGTCCCGAATCGGGCTCCCTGCTCGGCAGGGATCTGCTTCTCCCTCTGAACCTCCTCTCTCTCATGCTCTCTGTCTTTCATTCTCTCTCTCTCAAATAAATAAATAAAATCTAAAAACAAACAAACAACAAAAACAGAAAAAGGCTTCTCTGCTCTCAGTTTAGGAATCTTCCAGGTGCTGCTTCTACTCTCCACCAAACTTACTTGCCTGTCTCGGTTGCCATGGCTTTTGTCCTTCTGCTTCCTCCCTGGTGTCTGTTTCCTGCCTGGGTTTCCACTTAACTCTGTGAGGTCTGTCTGTCCAGCTGAATGCTGGCATTACCAGCATCCTCTGTCCTCTGCTGGCTCTTGGCTCCATGCGCTGCACCCTGTAGTCACTCATGGCCATGGGCACCCAGATGGGTCTCCCAGAGCCTGGTCCAGCAGGAACCGAGGGTGCTGCTAGCTGGGGAGGACTTCTGAAGGAGAGCTCAGACTGTGCTTTTTCCTTTTCTATCCTCAGAGCTTGGCACGGTTATTGGCACATAGTAAGTGCTCAATAAACATTTACACACTAAATCCACAAACCAAGACATTCGTTTTTTTTTAAATTTTTTTATTGTTATGTTAATCCCCATACATTACGTCATTAGTTTTTGATATAGTGTTCCATGATTCATTGTTTGTGCATAACACCCAGTGCTCCATGCAGAATGTGCCCTCCTCAATACCCACCACCAGGCTAACCCATCCTCCCACCCCCCTCCCCTCTAGAACCCTCAGTTTGTTTTTCAGAGTCCATCGTCTCTCATGGTTCGTCTACCCCTCCGATTTCCCCCCCCCATTCTTCCCCTTCTGCTAGCTTTTTTTTTTTCTTAACATATATTGCATTTTTTGTTTCAGAGGTACAGATCTGAGATTCAACAGTCTTGCACAATTCACAGTGCTTACCAGAGCACATACCCTCCCCAGTGTCTATCACCCAGCCATCCCATCCCTCCCACCCTACCCCCCACTCCAGCCACCCTCAGTTTGTTTCCTGCGATTAAGAATTCCTCATATCAGTGAGATCATATGATACATGTCTTTCTCTGTTTGACTTATTTCGCTCAGCATAGCACCCTCCAGTTCCATCCACGTCGTTGCAAATGGCAAGATCTCATTCCTTTTGATGGCTGCATAATATTCCATTGTATATATATATACCACATCTTCTTTATCCATTCATCTGTCGATGGACATCTTGGCTCTTTCCACAGTTTGGCTATTGTGGACATTGCTGCTATAAACATCGGGGTGCACGTACCCCTTCGGATCCCTATTTTTGTATCTTTGGGGTAAATACCCAGTAGTGCAATTGCTGGATCATATGGTAGCTCTATTTTCAACTTTTTGAGGAACCTCCATACAGTTTTCCAGAGTGGCTGCACCAGCTTGCATTCCCACCAACAGTGTAGGAGGGTTTTCCTTTCTCCGCATACCCGCCAACATCTGCCAAGACATTCGTTTTTATCTGCACGTGACCTATAGGTGCAGAATGTCTATTTCTTGCACCCTTTTCCCTTTATCCCATGATGAGGAGGAGCTCTCGCACAGAGCCACCCCCAGCATGGCTAAGGCATCTGCTCTCAAGGGCCGTTTAGCGACACTGTCATTTAGACGGAGTGGCTTTGTCTTTTTTCTGCCCCCTTGGCTGGGATGGGGTATGGTTAGCTTTGTTGTGGTGGAGTGAGGAAGGGAATATGTACCTTATCTTTCTGCACAGGCTCATACCTGGCCTAGCCTTGAAATTTCCAGTTTATCTGGGGCAGGTCCAAGTTGAAGCTGGAGCTGGGGCCAGATAACGCTTCACAGGCCTCTGCCTTCCAGCTCAGTCTAGATGAAGGCTGTTTGCATCTTCAGCTGCATGGGATTCAGTCCTGGCACCTTATGGGGGTCACGTCTGGCTTTGACCTAACTCTGTGGTGAAGGTGTGGCTCTTCACCTGATTAACTTGCTCACCAAGGGCAGCTATCCATCTATTAGAGTGACTGAGCTTCCCTGTGAATTGAGCTCTGTCTGACCACTCTGGAGGGCAAAGGAACATTAAAGAGGTGAGAAACTTTCCCCAACCCCCCAGCTCAGCAACATGTGGAGAAGCAGGCCAGCCCATGTAATATACTTCTCCTGTCATGAACGGTTTCTTCATGGCGCTTAGGAGTCTTCTTCACAAACATCCACCTTATCCAGATTTTGGTATACTATGACAGGTTTCTCCTAGAAAACAGGTCTGCTGGTGTTTGTTTTCTTTACTCAGGGGCTGTAGCAGGACCTCAGGTCACAACATCCCTCAGATGGGCACAATGGGGAGGCATTTGGCAGTGGTATGCTCTGTGGATTCCGGTGTGCTGATTTTTAATTATTCAGAAATGTTGCTAGATGGTCATCCAGGGTAGAAGTATTTTCACCAGAGGCATGGGCAAATGCCACCCCAGGGCTCTCTCCTCCTTCCCTCGTAGAACCAGTTAACCAGCACGCCACTCATGCTGACTCATGGCTGATTATCACCCTTTCTTTTTCGTTTTTTTTGTTTTGTTTTTTAGCTTGACTCTCATGAAGGCACAGGTATTCCTAGTGCAATGAGAAGAGAGGCATACGGTGAACGGAGGAAACAGTCCATAGTAAGGGGAAGGCTCGAGCTGTGAAAACTGTACCAGCCTCACAATGGGAGGCACTGCAGGAGGTGGTCTTGGGGCATTGGTTGAAATTCTCCCTCCAAGTGCACCCATCCTCTGCTGCTGTGAGCCATGAGCTAAGAACTTTCTCCTACGACCTTCTCCAGAGATTTGCCCTTGGCTGAAGTGGGCCTGCCTGGCCATCCCTCCTCCTGTTCCCACGTAGGGCACAAAAGTCATCCCCTCCCCTAGGTGAGGAAGCTGCATCAGACTTATTAGCTGCCAGTGTTGAAGACATTAGCATCTTTTGGTTTTTCTTAATTAAAGACAATCAAGAAAATGCTTGAGGATAAAATAAACCATCAGCATTCTAGCGAAACCAGACATTTTGGATGTTTTTCCTTCTGTGTCTTTTTTTTTTTAAAGATTTTATTTATTTATTTGAGAGAGAGAATGAGAGACAGCACGAGCGGGAAGAGGGTCAGAGGGAGAAGCAGACCCCCCCCTGCTGAGCAGGGAGCCCAATGTGGGACTCGATCCCAGGACTCCAGGATCATGACCTGAGCCGAAGGCAGTCGCTTAACCAACTGAGCCACCCAGGCGTCCATTTCCTTCTGTGTCTTATGTGGAGCAAACCCAGGGAGCACTCATTGCAGAAAAGGAGCTGAAACAAAGAAGAGGCATCTTCCCACCTCTGCTGCTAATGCCCAGCGGACAAGTCTTAGTACGAGGAAGTGAGAGTTCTTCACGCTTTCTTGCTATTATTATCAACTGTCCTTTACCCGATTCAAATTCCATGCTCAGGCCTGACTTGCACCGAATGAGGGGCTCCCCAGGAAAGGTGATGCAGGGAGTGGGACCTTGGGGAGGTGACATTGACTTAGGAAGAAGGTTCCCCAGCTCACAGGAGGCATGGGAAGAAGGCCCGGTGACAGCCCCCGGTGATGGGATGGGGGCTGGTGGGTCACTACTGGAGGAGGTCAGAGACATCTAGGCTGCCCCCTGCCTAGATGTCTCTTAAAAACCTAGTTTAGGTTTTTAAATTTAATTTAATTTATTTATTTGAGAGAGAGAGAGCAGAGAGGGAGAGTGAGAGGGAGAAGCAGGCTCCCCGCTGAGCAGAGAGCCCGACGCGGGGCTCAATCCCAGGACCCTGAGATCATGACCTGAGCCGAAGGCAGACGCCTAACCGACTGAGCTTCCCAGGTGCCCCTAGGTTTTTTTCTAAGTATAAAAACCCTCAGGTCCTTCACCTTGATGAGGCAACCAGCAATCTAAGTGACCTTCTGGAGGACCTCCAGGCAATCTGACTCACAAATATTTTTCTTCATGTGAGTGACTAAAACTGGTATTTCCTAACACATATACAAAAAAAAAATGGATCACTCGGATGAACAGTACAAAATGCCACCTGCTTTTTTTCTTCCCTCCAACCTGCTCACACATCTAAATAATCTCAGGGTCTATGCACTTGCAACATTCCAGCAAATCATTGTGATTGAAGTAAATGTGGCAGGACTGCCTCTCTCAGACCCACCCATTCTTGCCTCTCATAGGCACACCCTTGAAACTGACCCTGAACCCAAAATCTTGGTGTTCCAAGTTCACCATCAGTTTCAAATGGTGCCCAGGTGTCAGGTCTACCTGAAGGGAAGCCCAGGATAGCAGGGACAGAGAGGGGAGCAAGGGGCATCACCCTGTCAAGCTGGGCTCTTCTCTCCAGCTGGCGAAAGGGAAGATGCAAAATAGAGTTTGTCTCTGAGGCTCCCAGCCTCCGGAAATGGGAGTCTCTCCCCAAAGGTTGGTTTTACCTAGATGAGTTGATTGAGAATGTCTGATGGAATTGTACTCTTCGATTCACTCAGTGGTTGCTGTTGAAGCCAGATAATTTTAGATAATTTTTTCTATTTGTTTTATCTTCTCTTCCATCAGAATTGCTTATCAAATGCCTCCCACACACTTAGTACTGTTCTGTACTGGGGAGACAGATACAAAAGATACAAACTTTCCTAGATCAGAGCGGGTAATGGACTGGTAAACGTTTATTAGCATGTTGGTAAAGGTCTGTACAACTCTTAGCACTGTTACCTAACACTTCAAGGAGGATTTCTGACCGAGGGGCATCTGGTATGAAATCATTCTGGCCTGCTGGAGGAAAGGGTTCTTATGTGAGCTCTTGAGAACTGAGGCCAAGAGGCCAGATCCTGAAGAATCTTGGACAGTGTTTTCATGAGTTTCACTGTTAGTCTGGAGGTTTTTGAGACCCAGAAAAGAATTTTAAGTATAAGAATGACATGACACATATTTTGAAAAATATGGGTCTGACTGTGATCGGGGGAAATGGGATGAGGGGTTTAGTTATCATCGCTGTGCTATGAATTACTTCAAAATACAGTGGCTTAGGACAACAGCACATTTTCCTTTGGGTCAGGATTTTTGGAGATGCTTAGCTGAGACGTTCTGGCTCAGAGTCTTCCACGAGGTTGCCGTTACGATGCTGGCTGAGGCTATAGGTACTGGAGGCCAAGATAGCTAACTTTCATGGCTGCCAAGTTGGTGCTTGGCATTGGCAGACTGTCATTTCTTCTCCATGTCAACCTTGCCACGGGCCGTGTGAGTGTCCTTGTGACATGGCTGTGGGCTTACCCCAGAGTGGGTGATCCAGGCGAGCGAGGCTGAAGTGGTGGTTATGAAAGCTCTATTTGTGTTCCCCTCAAGTTTATGTGTTGAGACCTCAACTCCCCGTGTTATATGGTGCTTGGAGATGGGGATTGGAAGGTAATTAAAGTTCAGTGAAATCATGAGGTGGGGCCCTCATCTGATAGGGCTGGTGCCCCTGTAAGAGGAAGAGACCAGTGCCCCTTCTCTCTCTGCCATGTGAGGACACAGGGAGAAGGCAGCCATATACAAGCCAGGAAGAGAGCTCTAACTAACAACCAAGTCTACTGGCACCTTGATCTTGGACTTCCCAGCCTCCGGAACTACGAGAAATAAAGGTTTATTATTTAAGCCACCCGGTCTATGGTATTTTGTGATAGCAGCCTGAGCCGACTAAGACAGTGGCAATGCCTTCCATGACCTGACCTCAAACCACCACTTCAGCCACATTCTATTTGCTAGGAGCAAGCCACTCCGTCTAGCCCACATTCAAGAGTAAAGGAGTTAGACCCCACCTTTTAAAGGAAGGTATGTCAAAGAACATGTAGACATACTTTTGATATCCCTTTGTGAAGGTTTTACACTAAGAGGTTATTTTGTGACCCAGATGAGAAAGGACAGTGGGTTGTAATCTAGCTCTAAAGCAGGGAGAACAAGACATAGATTCAGAGACAATATGGCAGTAGAACTAACAGAATTTGGAAATGTACTGCAACTAGATTGAACTGGTACAATGAAGAGACATGTGATGTGGAGGAGGAAGAGCGGAGTCAGGGCATGCTAAATGGGAGATGCCTTTGGGATGGTGAGATGGGTATTTCAAACAGGCAGTTGCGCATGTGGGTCTTTGGCATTAGTCTGGGGGTGGTAAGCATGAAACCCGTGGATGGAGATGAGATCACCTAGGCAAAGGGCATAAAATCAGGGGAGCAAAGGGCCCAGGGCAGAGCTCTGGGGAACTCCTACATGTGGGTGTCTGGCAAAGGGGATGGAGAATGGGGCGATCAGAGAGTGGGGAGAAAATCCAGAAACCATGGCCTCAGGGAGCCAAGAGGAGACAGTGGGTTCCTGCATCGAACACAACTTAAAGGTCTGGTGGATGGCTGGAATCGGTGATCCGGGAACCATCGGTGACCTTGGCCTAAATGTCTTAGTGAAGTAAGAGGACTCAGATTGGATTGGGTTGAGGAATGAGTATTTGGAAGGAGAGAAAGTAGACCAACTGTGTTGACATCTTTCAAGAAGGTTGACTTAATAGGAAAGGACAGTATGGTACATGGAAGTTACACAAACTGTGTGTGTGAATACCTCTGGGAGGGCTGTACTGGAGACAGAGGGGGTGAGGAAGAGGGAGGGAGAGGGGTCAGTGAGGTCCTTGAGAAGTTACCTGCCTTTGATCTTTGGTGGGATACTTTCTTCTTCCTCATAGGAAGATGGGATTGGGTGCCCATGACAGGTACTTGTAAAGTTAGGGTTTCCCTTGGGTAAGGCACCCAATTAATGCTGTTTTTCTGATGACATATAAGTCTAGGTTAGGAGTACTCAACTTTGGTCATACATTAGAATCACCTGGGGGAGCTATTAAGCCTCCTTCGTTCTCAGGCTCACCTCTCAGACTCATGACATCAGAACCTCTGGGTTGGAGATCGGAATCAGTAGTTTTTCAAGATCCCCATGTGAGACCAGAGTGCAGCCCTGGGGGAGGGGGGTCACTGCTGAAGGTGAACTTGGGGGAAATGGGAGTGGTGGTGAGCGGTCATGAGATTAAACTGTGGAGCAGAGTATGGGAGGCAACTCACCAGTCCTGCTAGGCAGCACGAGGCCCTTTTGAGGTAGAGGACTATGCATTTTCATTGTGACTGTCCACCTGGCTATGTGGTTACCTCCAGCACAGCTACCTGCTTGGTTTCAGGTTTTCTGACAGTAGGTGGTAGAAGACCCTGACTTTTGTACCTGTTACATCATCTGAGAAATGGACATAATAGTACCTCCCTTCTAGGATTGATGTAGGATGAAGGGAGATAAGAAGAACTCATAGCATATAGTAAGTGCTCAATAAAAGGTCACTATTAGCATTAGGAAATAACACTCTTGATTAGAATTTTTTTTTTTTAAGATTTTATTTATTTGCGAGAGAGAGAATGAGAGACAGCATGAGAGGGAGGAGGGTCAGAAGGAGAAGCAGACTCCCCGCCGAACAGGGAGCCCGACGCGGGACTCGATCCTGGGACTCCAGGATCATGACCTGAGCTGAAGGCAGTCGCTTAACCAACTGAGCCACCCAGGCGCCCTAGAATTTTTTTTTTTTTAAAGATTTTATTTATTTATTTGACAGAGAGAGACACAGCGAGAGAGGGAACACAAGCAGGGGGAATGGGAGAGGGAGAAGCAGGCTTCCCGCCGAGCAGGGAGCCTGATGCGGGGCTCAATCCCAGGACCCTGGATCATGACCTGAGCCGAAGGCAGACGCTTAACGACTGAGCCTCCCAGCGCCCCTTGATTAGAATTTTGCATGGGAATGGGAGAGTAGCAAGAGCTATAAAAAGCAAATTTGTAGAGCCGGACTTGTTTAATAGGCCATAAGGACTTCACAGGAGCTTTGAGCTGGGGTGACTTGTCATGTGCTTTGGGAATCCTGGAGAGAGTGGATTGGAGACCTGTAGGCAGATGTTGCTGCTTTGGCGGTCCTCACAAGGCTACAGTGCGGTGTTCAGCTTAGACTTTGTTTTGCTTGCTTTCTGTCCTGCCCCCATTTGGGCCAGTGTCTAGTTTGAGGAGCAGATGATGATTACTTCTCCCATCATTGGGTCTGAACAAGCCGAGCCATACGTACTGACTAGAGACTGGGAGATCCAAGGCTCTATTTACTGCAGGAGGCCTTTTCCCAAGGGGACCTGTTTCTGGTTGCTCTGATCATCCCTGTTGGCATATTACCTTGACTGCAACTGATTGCTCAGGCAGGGAGAGGTGAATTTTTCTAAACTGGCTCCAGTATGGCATTCTCCATCAGATGAAAAGAAAGTCCATCGTCACGAGGTGGGCTGTTGCTGGAGCCATGTTGGACATGAGGTAAGTTATGTCCAGAAAGATGCAGCTAATCAGAGTGGCTTCCTATCTTTGGTTTGCATTCTCGCAATATGACCTTTGAGCCACCATGGTAATCATTACTTGGGTAGGTCCTGTCCCAGATTATAGTGATACGTGGTGAAGAGGAGCTCCATAAGCTGCACCATGGCCTGCCACCACCCTCACTGCTGGCCGTCTTGCCCGTGAAGACTACAAGCCCCAGCATGCATTGCACAAGACTCCTGGCTACAGCTCCCTTTCATAGAGAGGCCCTGGAAGCTCTCCCTCTCTCCCAGAAATGTCCCTCCTCATCTTCCTACAAGCTGGCAGGTTGCCCCCCGGGCCTTGATTCCAGCAAATGCTTTCTCTCAATGCAGTGGTGGTGATCTTTTCATTCCTGGTGGTTTCTTTACACCATGATGAGACAGGAAAAGCAAGATGTCTAGCAGAATGCCACCTCACTGCTCATTCATTCAGCCAGCGACCAGAACCCTGGCAAGATCCGGGGTTTTGTCAGATGGGAGCTGTGGAAGTGAATAAAAAAAGTGAAACCAGATGTTCTTTCCCTCCAGTTGCTTCATATCCATGCAGGGGCTTGGAGGAGGAGGCTGTAAAAATGTCACAGTCCTTGATTCCTGAGGCCCAGATTTACGCACCATGTAACCTTGCACCATAAATCCACCTCCCTCGCTGGAGCATCAGCTTCCGAAGGGGCAGAGCCCAGCTGTGGCGTTGACTAGAGGCAGCCAATGGTGCAGGAGGGACACGGGTGGAGAGCACCGGGCCAGGGAGACTGGCTGAGGACCAGCGATTGCTTTTCAAGAATTTTAAAGAAGTCAAAAGATTTTTATAAGATTGCTTGGAGTTTGGCCTTCTTAGGAGATAAGCCAAACTCTCTTTTGCTTTTTAGTCTGAAAGGGAACTTGATTTCTCTTTGGAACGTATTTGCACATGCAAGAGAACTCAGTGGGAATGAAACACACATAGGCAGAGAGTCTTCACTGCTTGGTTGAAGTGCTGGCAGGGGAGAGAGAGGAAGGCAGGGGCCCCACCCCACCTGCCTGTGAAGGCCATCCTCTGGAAGCCAGAATGTACCCTGAGTGCCATAGGAAGCCATGGCTTTAAAATGGTGGTTCTGTCTGCTGTGTGAAGAATCAATTAGGGGCTCGGGGGCAAGAAGGGAAGCAAGGAGACAACTTAGGAGGCTTGTCTAGAAATCCAGGCAAGAAGATGATGGTGGCTTGGAAGCGGTAGAAGCCGCAAACATGGAGAACAGCAACTGGGCTTGGAGGTCTGGTGGCTACGCAGTGGGAAGGATCAAGGATGCTTGCCAGAGTTTGGTGTGAGCAGCTGAGTGGACTTTGGTGGTGCCGCTGAAACAGGGAGGGTGGAGAAGGGTCAAGTTCAATGAGGAGATTCAGACCTCAGTTTTTGACACATTGGATTGGAAATGCTTGTAGACATCTATGGGGGTGTTTTAAAGAGACAGTGGGATATACGGAGCTGGAGATACAAAGAGAGGCCAGGGCTGGGATATCAGTCTGGGAGTCATATTATAGACAATAATTAAAGAGGTAGAAATGGAGTTGGTACTCAGACCACAGCTGCCCCGTGTTATTGACACTAACATGTGATCGCTTTCTGACCTCTGCGTAGATGCCCTCCAATGCCGGGAGGCCTTAGGTCATGGATGCATTGTTCCAGACAAACTGCTGCCTGTGCCTGACATCTGTCTGTCATCTTTCTGTCTGAGCCCAGAGTAGCTCCACAGTTTCCCCGCAGGCTCCCCTGGTAGCTGCCTGCAGCTGATGAGAGTTCACACGTGGTACAAAAACCCCTTTCCATCCTTTCCATCTTGACCCTAAACCAGCAGCAGTCTTCCCAACTTCCCTACTTCTGTCTTTTTCATCATCTGGCTCAAATTTTCTGCTTTCAGAAACATTTTCCTGACTTGTTGACATTTTTACAGTAGGTAGAACCTTATTATCTTATTATTAGTCACTAAACCGGAACGATTTGTTTTTCTATTTGATCCCTGTTGCCTCAAGTGTTACGTTAGTTTCTAGTACATTCTAAATGGTGAAGTTCTGAGAGCTGACTTTAAACAATGCTTCTAGGTATGTGTCTAACCAGCGGATGGTCAGGATGTCCCTCAGCGATGCCCGTTTACAAGGATGCAGCTTGCAGTAGACCATTGGTTCGTGCTTATTGTGTTTCATGAAATTTCTATTCTACACAGCAACTGTGGTTTTTATTTGTTCTAATGAAAGAGTAACAATGTGCAGTGCAGTGGATTCTTCATGTAAAATGCCTCAAATAGCCTCCCCCTTCCCCTGTCCCCAAATAAGGCTGAAAACAGATGCATGCTTGTACTGTAGAGTTTAAAACTGCACTTGGCTGACTGAAGCCAGAACATATGTGCAGGAACAGCTGAGGGTGTTTATTGTGGTCTGATGTGGAGCCCGTGGGCCAAGCAAGGAAGGCCTGGGGCAACTTGATTTATCATCCAGGAGAGCCCCAAACTAGAACTATGCTGAGCCCAGGATGGAACCCTCCTCTGTCCACACCTGTGAGCTGCAACCCCCACTGAATCTGTAAAGCTCACAGAAGTCTCCTGAAGGAAACAAAGGGAGCCCACAGCTCCAGGCCCTGCGTCCAGCAGGGCTATCCAAAGCCCTTCTTATTCCTCCTGAGTATTTGGCCTTTGCTGGTTCCTAGATTACTCCCTTGGCTGGAGCCTCAGACTTCATACCCTTTTGGGAGCCTTGTTGCAGATAACTGGGACAAAATACAGGCTGGGGAGCCATGAGGGTACGTGGGGAATATGAACGTGTGTAGAAGGTCAGCGTGTTCATAAGAGTATGTACAGTGAGACAAAGAGACAACCAGCAGGGAGCCCTGGGGACAATCCAACAGGTAAGAGCAGTAAATGAGCTCTTGAAGCCAACTGAGAAGGCAAGGTCATTGTTGGGGGTTGAGGGGCAAGAACCAGGGGTGAGGGGGTTATGGAAGTCAGGGGGAAGCAAATTCCAAGAAGGAAGAGTGACGAGTCATCACAGAGCAGATGAGATGGTTATTAAGATGAGAAGAAAAAGTGCCCATTGGATTTGGAAATCCAGCACAAACTGGTGACTTTAATAAAAGCTGGGGGGCGGGGAGGGGCAGAAGCCAGCCCACAGGGGCTAGAAAGTGACAACAAGAAAGACACTAAGTGAAGCTACTCTGAGAGAATTTGGCAAAGGCAGAGACAGAGGGCAGAAGGAGAGGGAGCCCACAGGGTGGAGGAGGAGTTTGGTCAGCTTGTTTCTGTTTGCTTGGTTTTGCTGGAGGTTGGAGTGGTGGATTGTCACGGGATTTGCTTCAAGAAGATGACTTGTTTCTCTAGAGGTGTGTCTGGAGGGAGGTTAGGAGTGCCGGGAAAAGACCAGGGAGTTACACACCAAAAGAGGGCTGACTCTTCAAATCCAGCCTCACCCCTTTGCCTTCATGATTCACCCCCGTCCCTCAGTGAAAGTCAGCTTGGTGTCATGGCCCCACCTGGGGGACTGACTATTCGTGTGATTCTTGCTATGGCCAGGAGAATATGTTGTTGTTTGTGTTGATTACCATTTTGGTTTTAATTGGGAAGAATCTGAATGATAAGACCAAGGGATAAGGGGAGGGGGAGGATGAGAAAACAGGGAGGGGCTCTCTAGGAGGGAGGGCAGATGGGGTCTGCATGCAGGTGAGCCACCAGCAGGGCAGGAGGGGTAGGACTCATCCTTTGAGCCTAGGGAGGAGGCAAGGGTAGGGGTAAGCCAACATCCTGGGAATTCATGCCTGGTGAGCCCTACTTTTGCTCTTAAATAGGCAACAAGGCCACCACCTGTTGTAGGGGACAACAAGAATGGGCTTGATGACAATATCTGAGGTCAGCTGTTGGGACTGAGGGAGATGAGCGGGGTCCAGGAGGGGACCTCCTCGGCCCTGCTTGCTCGGCCCAGGTGAATGGCGGACTGAGGTGTCTCTGGCACAGATGGTCCAGAGTCGCTTCCATCAGTGCCACCTGGGTGCAGGAAAGAGAGATATGTCTGGGGATTTGAAGAGGGGTCAAGATCCTAAGGCATCTGTTTCACTGATGCATTTCTTCATTCTTTTGCCAATACCACACTGTCTTGATCATAGTGCTATTTTTGATTCATCAATTATAGGTCAGGCCTATTGACTGCCTCTTAGGGTTAATGAGAAGTCTACCATCTTACTCTCTCCAATTCATCTCTCCCCATTCTCCTCATACAGCTATATCGCTGTTTTTAATTAAATCAGCAATCACTGTTTATACAACCAAAGCTGTCAATATTGTTTATAGCAAATCTGAGTGGTGTGTTATGATTATATTTTTCTGTGGCCTTTTGTCTTCCTTTCAGTTACCTATTTGTCTCATTTGTCGCTTACGCGCTCTTTTTATAGACCTGTCTGTGGCAGTTTAAAAATACGCCCAAATGCCTTCGACGTTCTTCCCTTCAATATGGACAACACTTGAGGTGTGTGTGGGCTGTACTTAGTGAACTGCTTCTAACTAATAGAATATGCTGGAAGTGATGGCGTGTTACTTCTGAGACTAGGTCATAAAAAGCATTACAGCCTCCTCCTTGGTCTTTCTCATGGATTGCTTGCCTTAGGGAAAACTAGGCCACATGATCAACCTTATGGACAGGCCCATGTGGAAAGAGACTGAGGCTTATTGCCCACGGCCAGCAAGAACTGAGGCCTCCTCCGACAGCTGTGTGAGTGAGCCAGGCTGGAAGCTGAACCCATAGTCCCAGTTGACTGGACTGGGAGTCAGCTGGAGCCCCAGCTGACATCTTGCCTGCAACCTCAGCAGAGAATGTGAGCCAGAGTCTCTCAGCTAAGTTGCTCCCAGATTCCTGACCCTCAGAACCTATGAGATAATAAATGTTTATTATCTGTAAGTCTTGGGTAATTTGTCATGCAGCAATAAATCATTAATATTATATCTCTAACTTCTTCCTGATTATCTCTTTGTCACTAGATCTGCCACATTATCTACTCTGTCAAGCCTAATTGTTTTTTTCCTGGATCTCTCCATCTTTCTGCTCCCACTGGACTGGTTATTCTCGAGACCTGCAGCATACTTGGCGTCTTTCCCACCCTACTGATTGGGGTCACTGCTTCCTAGATCCCTATCCTGTCTTATTCTTCCTTTTTGTTCTTTTCTTCCCCTGAAACCCATCAACTACTAGTCTTAGGAAAAGGTGCATGGGAGATAATTTTCTTAATCCTTGAATATCTAAAAATGCTTCTACCTGCTTTCATGCTTGACTAATAGTTTGGTTGGTTACAGAATTCAAGGTAGAAAATGGCTTTTTGAAGTCATTGATTATTCTTTTAGCATCCAATATTATACTTGCTGTCCAAAACCATTTTCATTCTTATTTCTTTGTATATTACCTGGATTTCCCCTCCTCGGAAGTTCAAAGCTCCTCAGTTTGTCCCTAGTGTTATAGAATTTTACAGTGATGTGCCATGGGGTGTTAGTTGGGATGCTTTGCTGATACTAAACAAAGCCCAACTAAAAGTGGCTCATACTATGAGTGGATTTATTATCTTGCATAATAAGAAGTCCTGAAATAAGGTGTCTCTGATGAATTACATCATCAGGGATGCAGGATTTAAGCACACTCTCCCCCCCAAAAATTCTGCTGGCATACATCGGTAATTCCCTTTGTAGGAAAAATATGGCAACAGTGTTTATAGAGGCGAAACCCGGACTATTTCTTCCTCTGACTCTGTTGTAAACTGTGGAATATGTCCCAGAATCCGTCCCCTTCCTTGGCAGACTTTCCTTCATGGCCCCACGTCCCAAATTAGGTGTTATGCCCCTTCCAAAAGAAATCACTCGACAAGAGGAATAAAATTAATATAATCGCCCTACACTGATCGAGATCTATGCCCCGGAACTGAAGATGAGGTTGGTCTTCTCTGACAACATGGCTTTGCAGTAGAACATGGGGATTTTAAATAAAATCTGAATCCTATTAGAAGGAACAATAAGGCAAGTGCTATTGGTAGGCAACCAAAATGTCCACTGTACCTGTGTGGGTTTTTCTGCCATTCACTGTGACGAAAACCTGATGATCGGTCTTCTAAAAACTTGTTTAAGTCTCCTACTTGCTGATATCCCTCTTTGTGCTCTTTGTCGTTGTGGGTTCATGCCCTTTTGTTCCTTTATTGCCATTTTAATAGGATCTCCAAAGGGAGGGGTGATCCACATGTATGTTCAGTCTGTTATCTCTATTTGGAAACCCCCTAGCCAATGTTTTTTGAGCTGTGAATTGTCACGTGTGAGTAAGTTATGTCCAGTATTTAGACAATGAAATAGGGGCGCCCAGGTGGCTCAGTCGTTAAGCGTCTGCCTTCGGCTCAGGTCATGATCCCGGGGTCCTGGGATGGAGCCCCTCATCGGGCTTTCTGCTCAGCAGGAAGCCTGCTTCTCCTTCTCCCACTCCCCCTCTTTGTGTTCCCTCTTTCTCTGTCTCTCTCTGTCAAATAAATAAAACCTTTTAAAAAAAAATAAACAATGAAACAGAGTGGAAAATGCCAGAGCCTATGTCCCCGTATAGTCAGTGAAATAAAATGTTTGTTTCAGCGGCATGGGCATGTGTGTGCATCTGTTCTGGACAAAGATGTAAAACGTGGTTTTTGGCTTTAGGTTGCACACAAAAATATTGCGGAAGTATTGCTCTAAAGAAATGTCTTCTGAACATTTGGTGCTCTGTAATACTCTCTTATTTTGGTTGGTTTTACAGATCTGTGGGGCAGATCTAGCAAGCGTATCAAACTTCGGGGGGTATGACTTAACGAGTGGTGCATGTATAAGCAAATGGCCTCGCTCTCTCACAGAGCACCCAAAATCTCATGGGAATAAATGCGTTAGCGTTATCCTCCCCCATTCATTTCTGTTTTCCAGAGGAAGAAACTGATCCAGACAGACATGTAATGCCCGCACAAGGCGGCAGGCAGGTAGGCCTGAGTGCATTTCTGGCCACTGAATGTGGCGCGTGGCTAAGATCCGCCCCCGATGGTTGGGGCTAGTTCACAAAATGTGCGGAGCTCTGCTTCCGAGGTGAAGCTGTCCATTCGGTAAGCCACTAGCGAAAAGCTGCATTCCACAAATGTTTGGAGAGCCTCAAACAAGACAAGGTGCAGGGCTTGGGCTGAGTTACACAATGTAGTAGGATCAAGGTTTGTTTTCGAGGCTGATTTTCACTTCAGGCCCTCCTTCCCAGGAGGTTGTTTTCAGCAAAGACTGATGTGTCTCTTTCTTATGCCCAAAGACCTTCGGGAAGTGCAAACGTCCCGCTGCGCAACCCGTGTGTTTAGATCAAAATGTGTCATGGCGGGGAAGCTCTTGCGTCTGTCTGAAGGGGGTCACCATCAGCCACGCTGGTAGCATGCATGGAAAGCGGGTGCTCAGTTCCCATCACGGGGCAGGAGGGCCGGCCTGGAGGACGTCTCCGTCTGGCAGCCGTGGCCGCTTCAGCGACCCTATTACTAGCATCGTGTTCTGCCTTTTCTGCTGCCTTTCCTCGTCTCCATCTTGCCGGTCTTGTTACACTGTGCTTTCCGCTTGTCATTTTTAAAGTTCTTTTTTTAAACAGCTTTACGGGGATATCTTTGACATATAAAAAGTGTGAATATTTAAGGTGTACAACTTGATGTTTTGATATATGTATATACTATGAAAAGATCACCGCAATCAAGCTAATGATTGTGTGTGTGTGAGTGAGCGTGTAGTGCAAAGATTTCATTTTAGACCTCTCCTCTTTGCAACTTTCAAGTACTGTTAACTATAGTCACCATGCTGGGCATTAGATCTCTAGAACTTATCTCTGGAACTTACTCACCTCGCATAACTGAAACCCTTTGACTAACATCACCCCTTTTCTGCCTTCCCTCTGCCCCTAGCAACCACCGTTCTACTCTCTGCTCCTATGAATCTGACTGTTTTACATTCTGCGTATAAATGAAATCATATAGTATGTCTACTTCTATGTCTGGCTTACTTCACGTAGCACAGTGTCTTCCAGGTCCATCCACGTTGTCGCAAAAGGCAGGATCTCCTTTTTGTTTGTGTGTGTATGTGTTTTTAAGATTTTATTTATTTATTTGAGAGAGAGAGCATGAATGGGGTAGAGGGGCAGAGGGAGAGGGAGAAGCAGGCTCCCCGCTGAGCAGGGAGCCTGATGCAGGGCTTGATCCCAGGATCCTGGGATCATGACCTGAGCTGAAGGCAGACACTTAACCTACTGAGTCACCCAGGCACCCCTGGATCTCCTTCTTTTTAAAGGCCGGATCATATTTCATCACCCATATGTATCACCTTTTCTTTATCCATTCATCTGCCAAAGGACACTTAGGTTGTGTCCAAGTCTTGCCTGTTGTGAATAAATCATGGGAATGCAGATAACTCTTCGTGAACCTAATTTATTTCCTTTGGGTATATACCCAGAAGTAGGATTGCTGGGTCATATGTTAGTTCTATTTTTAATTTTTTAAGGAAGCTTCATATTATTTTCCATAGTGGCTGCACTTAAAATTCTTTGTTAGCCTATTTCTACTTCCTCCAACATTTTCTCCCTCTTCTCTTTTTAACTTAGCCAATTATTTGTCTTAATTTGTTTTTTCCTTCTTTATTGTCCCTGTTTTGCTCACTCTTTTTTGCCGTTGTTGTTCAACTACACTTTTGTGCTTCAGTTTTTTCTTCTTTTTCTTCCTTCCTCCTGTGACTGTTTCCTTCCCCCTTGTCCCAAAGGCTTTTGATGTCCTCCTTACCACTCACTTAGGAGGCCTAAAATGGGCAAAAGATGGTTCAGAGACAGAAGACAGTGGAGCAGGATGGCCTGGGGGAGATAACTGATGGGGAGGGTTCACAATATCAGAGCTGCATATCCCCCCAAGAAGAGAGGGCTCTCCAGCTGCATCTTGTCCAACACTTTCATCATACATCACCCATATGAAGTCATGAAGGTCACTCTGCAAAATTCGTTGGCTTCTCAACAGGACCTGAACATGTCTTGGAAGGCTTGAAGATGGGCTGAATCTAAGAAGAAAATATGTCCCTTTTTTTGCTTGTGAGAAAATGAATGACCCAAGACCAGGATGGGGAGATGTGGCTGGAGCAGTGAAGAAGACTTAAAAGGGTTTCAGCCAAGAGTAGAGTAAGAAGGAGCTGCCAGTAGGTGTGACCCCTCCCCCACAAATGCTCAGTGGGCGTGAGGTTGCATCAGAGAAGCTCAGGGTCTGGAGGGAGCTGAGCTGGTCAGGCATCACACTTACAAGGGAAACAGCCACCATCCACGTTTGCCAAGAGCAACTGGGACGGTGAGAGACTTGAGACCACACTGTGCCAGAAAAGTTGAAAGAGCTAGGGATGGATAGGGAGGTGAAAAAAAGATGTGATAACCATATTCAAATATTGAGGAAGAGAGATTAGACTTTGGCTCCAACGAAGACTAAGTCCCTGGAGTTGGCCTAAGTCCCTGGAGTTAGTTGGCCTTCATTTTCTTTTTTTTTTAAAGATTTTATTTTATTAATTTGACAGTGAGAGACACAGCAAGAGAGGGAGCACAAGCAGGGGGAGTGGGAGAGGGAGAAGCAGACCTCTCGTGGAGCAGGGAGCCCGATGTGGGGCTTGATCCCAGGACCCTGGGATCATGACCTGAGCCGAAGGCAGACGCTTAACGACTGAGCCACCCGGGTGCCCCTCTTTTTTTTTTTTTAAGGCTATTTATTTGAGAGAGAGAGAGACAGAGAGAGAGAGAGAGAGAGAGAGAGAACATGAAGAGGGGGAAGGGCAGAAGGAGAGGAAGAAGCAGACTCCCCATTGGGCAGGGAGCTTGACACAGGTCGATCCCAGGACCCTGAGACCATGATCCAAGCCGAAGGCAGATACTCAATCAAGTGAGCCACCCAGGTGCCCTGGACTTCATTTTCAACATATGAGGAAGGAACTTTGGATCAGTCAAGGATGTCCAGAGGTGGACTGGACTGCTTCATGCAGAAGTATGTCCCTCTCATTGGAAAAGTTCGAGTGCTTGGTGGAATGTTTCAGAAGAGGTTCAGACATTGGATGTTTGGTTGAACAAGATGATGGCGATAATCTTTTCTGGTTAATACTCATACTAATAACAATAGTAACAAGGAACACGAATTGGCTGGGTATAGGGTGCCCGATTATTTATCTGTGTTATTTAATCCCTACAACAGTATGAGGTACTTACTCTGATTACTACTATTTTAGAGATGAGGGGACAGGCTTGGGGAGCTGAAGAACATGCTCCAAATCTAGACAGACGGTCTAGAATAAGGCCTTATTGGTGAGTGGGACTAAAAATGTAACATTTAAAGTCAAAAGAATATCTAATAATAGTTTAATACAGACATGGGATGGGGGTTGGAGCAGAGTTGAATGGTTTCTTCCGTTGGTTGCAAATAAGGGCAAGTGGTTTCTATAGTGGTCTCTGTATGGGAACCGTACAGCAGCGAGGCAGACAAGAGGAGCCCCTGAGGGATTAGAACAGCGCTGTCTTCTTTTGGTTGGTGGACTTAGTCTTAAACAAACAAACGAATCACACCAATATTCAAACAACCTAATTTTTGTCTGGCTTAATAGTTTTTTTTGATAATCTGTAAAAGCAATTTTGTGAAAACTGCAAAGCCGGTTTAATGTTTGAATTACAGCACCAGTAAGTTTGTTTCTGATGCTGATATGATCAGAGAGGAATGGCTGACCGTCATCATTCCCTGCACCAACGGCCAATATTCTACTTCTCCGTGTTGAAGAAATAAAACAGAAAGGTTTGGAGTTCTTTTCCATTTTGTCCAGCTCTTGATGGTGTTTTTAGTGGGAAAGTGAGTCTGAGTACCTAGCCCGACACTGTTGGAAATTGGAAGCCCTCCCAGCAACGTGAAGTTCCCCATTCAGTTCCAAGTGCATTCTATTCTGGATTGTGAGTGTTACTTCTATAATTAGCATGTCCCTTGTGTAGAGGCTCCCTCGTCTTTTTCACTTGAAATCACTGGATTAAATGAGGAAGGAGGAGGAAGGCCTTTGGCACCAGTGGCCAAGCATGCAGAATTGGGGGCGCTCAGAGGTCCCGGCACCGTCAGTCTCACTACCCTACCTGGTCTTGTCCTAAGCCTGGCTTTCGGTGGGCAGGATTTGAGAACGAGCTGTTTGTGACGGATGCTCCATCAACAGTAATCTCTCCATAGGGAAATGTCAGGCATAGTGGGACTAGTGAGGGCCACGCCTGCTGTGTTCTGAGGCCAGGGTGGCTGTGTCTCAGGGAGGAGAGGAAATAAAAGGAGTCTGGGGTCGGCGGAGGGCGTGGTGGGGGATGGATGGATGATCGGAGGAGAAGGGAGTGAGGACCCTGGGGCCTGTGCACGTAGTGAGAGCTCGGTGCTGGGAATTCGGTCACCTGTCACTTTCAGCTTGCCACTCGAATCTGCCTGCCTTTGGGGGGCACGGCCATTCAAAGGTCTCCAAATCCCATGGCATCCCGAATCGGGGCTGTCCTGAAGAGCTCGTGGGAAGAAATGAGTAAGGCTGCACAAGCCCCCTCGGGCTCTCTGCCTCTGGTGTCCTGGACACAGGCCAGGCCCACAGCTCTAGGTTCTTTCTTTCCAGCAGGCCCGAGCTCTCCCTTTGGGTGGGACCCTTGGTGAATCAGAAAGGTGTGCTGTGGGAGGAGGGACAAAGGCCAATCTTTGCTGCTGGGAGCCCTTTGTGATGTAGAGCTGTTCTTACAGGAGGCGTCCGCCCAGGTGCCAGCTCGCATTTGTCTTGTGGAAGGATGCCACGTTCTTACCTCTCTGGCAAGGCCCGCGGTTGGTGAGCTGGGAGCGTGATACACGTCAGTTCAGAGCCAAGCACTGGTCGCAGAACTGGGTCACCTCATAGACAGGCAAAGATGATCCACCCCGATTGGAGAGATCGGATTGCATCCTTCCTTGTAAACCCCAGCCGTGCCCCCGAGTGTCTGAGGCATCAAGGCGCTCCTTTGTCCTCTCATTCCAGAAGGCTGAAGAGCCAAGTGACAAGGGGCATCTCGCCCGCGCCCCCCACACTCTGCTCTGTTCTCAGCTCTGGGCACTCACCCTGGCTTCTCTGCCCAGAGGCCAGGGAGCCCGTCCAATGCGGTCTGATGGGGCAGGAGGTGTTGGCTTCTCTCAGAAGCCTGTATCTCTGTAGTTTTATATGCCCAGCATGTGCCAGGACATGCAGCCTGGCTCTTTCAAGAGCGGTGTTTCACTGCCACGGCTTTGGGCTCAGAGGGATGTTGCTCTGTCTCCCACCCCGCCCCTCCCCTCCCCTCACGTCTTTCTAACTTGTTTTTTTTGCTGACTCTGGAACCCAGGTGCTGGTGTTCTTTGAGGCACCCTGTAATTGCAGAAAGGAGTTTCTGCGAGTTAGGATTAGCACATGCCGCCCCCTAACGGCTCCTGCCTCTAAGATTTCAGGCTCGGTTGTGAACAGACGCCCCAGGCCTTCATGGAGGGTCCCCAGCTAGTCTTCTTCCGAGGAAGCTGGCTCTTTCCCTGCAGACAGCTCAAAGAACCTTTGCTCTTGGCCGGGGTCGGGGGAGGTGGGCAATGTCAAAAGTCAGGCAGCTTCGGTATGTCTGGCTGTGAGCGAAATGCTCCAACGTTTCACTGCCAGGGTAGAATAACCGGGCTCTTCCAGTTCTGGAGTGTTCCTAGGACCAACCTCACCTAGCAGCTGAGGAAGGGATCGCCCATCCTTTCCACCGGCTCCCTCTGTGTCCAGAGAAGCAAGCACAGTGCCCGTCAGCTGTGCGCACCAAGGGGCTTCCTTCTCCTGCCCTCCTGGTGAAGGCAGGCTGAATGCTGCTGACACACCCCTCAGACGTCCCCGGTGGAGCCTCCAGAACCAACTCGAAACCCAGAAAGAAAGGGAGGGAGGACACACAAACCTCTTGGAAGCACATCTGTTGAGTTAATGTTTGAAGAACCTGAAGAAATTGGTTGGACGTAGTCCAGTTCTGTTTCGAGGGGAATCCGGGACTTCATCAAGGAACAAAGTTCATAGGTGTGGGAGGAAAAACTGGGAAACATTTTGTTTTGGTAGCTGGGAAGCTTGTCTCCAGAAGTGATGGAAAGCAGCTAAAAGAGGAACTCGCTATTTCCTTCCAATAGGCCCAAATCTGGCCCAAGTGAAGCATCGCGCTAGGACTTTGCTGCTTGGCAGGAAGCAGTGCAAAAGTTAGTGTTCACAAGTTTAGAATGTTTTCTACAGTGGAACTTCGGGGGAGGGAGGTGGGGACAGTGTAAAAGAGAGTGCGGCCCTGGTCTTCTCCAGCTTTTCTTAAACTGGGGCGGGTGGTCACAGAGACGATGCACTGAGTCCTGGGGAATCGCAGCTGGCTACTGGGGGCAAACCCCGGCTCCCTCCTGCCCTGTCCAGGGGTGAGGAGACCAGAAAGTGGAGAAGGTAGGATGGAGTTGTGAGTTAACGGGCTGGGTTTTCTTTCTTTTTCTTTTTTTTAAAAAAGATTTTATTTATTCATTTGCGTGAGAGAGACACAGGGAGCACAAGCAGGGGGAGAGGCAGAGGAAGAAGCAGACTCCCTGCTGAGCTGGGAGCCCTGTGCGGGGCTCGATCTCAGGACCCTGGGATCATGACCTGAGCCGAAGGCAGATGCTTGAAGGACTGAGCCACCCAGGCGCCCCCGGGCTGGGTTTTCATGTAACGTGTAAGCAGTTAGACCATTTTCACTCTCTGCAGAAATGGAAAAGAAGCACTTAAAATTCTTTTTTTAAATTTTATTTGGCTCTCCAGTTGCACCGAGGTCTTTAAATTGTTGTCTGTCATTAGGAAACAAAGAATGGAGTTTTTTTTTTTCTTTTTTCTCTCCCTTCTGAAAATCTGGAGCAAATTCTGAAGCATAAAAATAAAGAAAGTGTCCTCTCATTTGAAAGAACTGACCTGAAATTTTGGCCTTATTTGTCTCTGGGTGCCCGATGGTGCTGACTTGGCCCCAGACGTAGGCAGTAGCTTTCTAAAGGGCCTCGTGTGATCCGATGCAGGCCTGACAGAGGCAGCCGGTCCTGCTCCCGAGCCATAAGCACCTCGCATGTAAAGGGTAAAGTTCTTATTGCTGACTCCCTCTGGGAAACAGAACTGGGTTTGAGATAACCTCATGTTATTCTATTCTATCTCAAGATTTGGTTTGTTTTATTGCCAGTGCCCCACCCCCAATGCCCCCCATCCCCGAACTTAAAGATGGTATGGTGTGGCTGGAGAGATGTTTCTCTGCCTCGTTCTGAAGTTACTCACTTTCCGCTTTCAGAACATCTTCTACGAGGCCAGTGCCAACTCTGGAGAAGTGTTTCCCCAAAGCCTGGTTCCTGCTGAGGTGCACACATCTGCTCTCTGGTTTTATTTGGGTAAAATTGAAGGTCAATGGAGGGCCCTGGGCTTAGAGATGATGTTTAACACAAAAGACCTCTGAGAGGTCTTTAAATCCCTGACCTTCCATGATTCCCTGTTAATGTTCTAACAGTGGTTGGAGGAAGCCAGCAAGTTCCAAATGTCTTGGCATTTCCTAGGGGAAAATGGCAGAAGCACTCAACAGTAGGACCTCAACTCATGAGAATGTAGGCGAGGCTCCACGTACACCTGATATAATAGAGTCGCATGCCAAACCCAGGCAAGCTCGTGTCTTGGCTTTGTTGATCCACTTTGTAGGCTCAGAGGCCAACAACTTCTCTGACCCTCAGCATCCTCCTTGATGAATGCAGATGTCATGAGCATTATTTCAAGAGTTTGGTGCTTAGCATATTGTAAAACATCAATATTATTATTTTTTAAAAGACTGGATTAAAAGGCCCGAAAGGAAATGAAACATAGAATTGGCTTCTGTGAGCGCTCTATGCCTTATCTGGACTTACGTTTTGATAAGTGAAGGAATTTGGGATAGAAGTACAAATAAAAGCTTTGGGAGAAAGACGAGGAAGCAGAGAGTGGAGATTTGGGCCCTCTTATGGAGAAACTAGTTCAGATCACAACCTGAGCTGTGAGAACAGTGTGGGGGAGCAGACCTTGGAGAAGGTGTGAAAACACACACACGCACACACACACACACAAACCAGGGAGGAGAAACCTGAGAAGTCAACTCTGCCTGGGGAATCCAGTGGTGGATAAAATCTGACAGAACCCCGGGGTTTATGTTCTGGATACCTGCAGGGAGAAGTTTTGGCTGGAGTGGAAAAGGGGACCTGGCAGGGGAGCCCCAAACTGGGAACCAGTCCAAAGCCACTAGCCTGCCAGGCCGAGAGGGGAACTTGGAGTGCCCGCCTGGTAAGCACCTGATTAATGAGTAAGCTGCTGGCTGGTTCAGGTGAGGGTGCACCTGTGATTTACCTAATCCCTACAAAGCTCACACCACGAGCTCTCCACACACCCTCATCAGTTCTCATTCTGACTGCCTGACTAAGCCTGGATTTTGCCGAGCAGCCTTCGGGGGTAGGGACTCCTGAAAGAAAGTTAAAAAAAAAAAAAATCTGATTTTCATCTGATGGTCTTGGCCATTAACAGAAGTGGCAATGAAAACAAAAATAGAAGTTGCTTCATAAACTTGGGAGCCCCAGAAGCTATGATTGAACAAAATGTGAGCAAAAGCTCATAGTCAGTCTATCCTATGTTATTACAGACTTTAGACTATCTTGGCATTTTTTGTGGCCTTTCTTATATAATTGGGTTTTTATTTTTGTTAATGTAAATTTTTTTTAACGTTTAAGTGTAACAAGCTTCAAAAAATTAAGAAAAGTTCCAAAAGCCTAGATGTGTAATTTGCTAAAAGTTCACAAATTGAAAACATTCATATGACCAGCACTTGGAACAAGAAACAGAGCACGACCTCACCCGGGAGCCCGTCCTGTGCCCCTTTTTCCAGCGTGAGACCGCATCTCACACCATGGTTTATTTTTTCCTGGTTTTTTTCCTCTTTAAAAAAAATCGTGTTAATTGTGGTAAAATGCACAAAACATAAAATTTCTCATCTTAGCCAGGTTAGTGGCATTCCCTACTTTTATTTTACATGGCTGTGTCACCAACACCACCACCCATCTTCAGAACTGTCTTCATCCTGCAAAACTGAAATTCTGCACTAACGCCCCATTCCCTGCTCCCTGTCCCCCACCCCCCCCGGCCCCGAGCTCCTGGCAGCCGCCCTTTGACTTTCTGCTCTCTACTTTTGACCACTCTAGGACCTTTGTATGCGTGGAATCATACAGTATTTGTTCTTTGGTGAGTGGCTTATGTCACTCAGTGTCATGTCCTCAAGGTTCATCCATGTTGTATAGCTTGTGTCAGAGCTTCCTTCCTTTTTAGGGCTGAATAATACCGCATTGTACGCATAGACCACATTTTATTTATCACTCACCCATGGATGAACACTTGGGTAGCTGCCATGTTTTGAGTATTGTGAATGGTGCTGCCGTAAGCATGAGTGTAAAGTACCTCTTCGAGACCCTGCTTTCAGTCTTTTGGATGCACACCCCAAACTGGAATTGTTGGGTCATGTGAAATTCCATTTTTAATATTTTGGGGCACCTCCTGACTGTGGTCCACAGCTAGCTTTGCCCATTTTTAACTGTATATACATAGGGCTGTTCAATACGCACTCTTTTGTCTGGCTTTTTTCATTCAACCTTTGTGGTTTGTGAAACTCAATTTTTATTGATATAATTTTTAACAGGCACCTGGTGTTGTAAGGAGTGACAGTGTGCTTGATTTTTATTTGCTTGTATTGCATAGTCTCTCATATTTTAAGCTACGTTTTTTATAGGTAGGTCCTCGGTTCTTTTTATTGGTGTAGCATTTTGCAAGAGTATTGAGTAAAGTAGTACATTTCTTCCTTAAAATTCAATAGAAACCTTTGCTGAACCCATTTATAGGGTCTGTGAGTCTGGTCCCTTGTGGGGACATAAGCCACCACTCTCTGTTTTTGCTGCCTTCATAGACTTCACAGCCCAGAGAGGCAGATATCCAAGTGAATATTCCTGCACAACCCACGAGTTGGGCCTACTCACATGGCAAACATCCTTTCCAGTTTTAAGATTGATTCTATCATTTTATGATAGAGAACTTTGGTCAGCCATTCAGTTACCGTGGCTGATAATCACTGCATAAGATAATACAGTCCTGCATTTCCATACTTACCCTAAACTGGCTTTTCTAACGAACCCTTCCATCCACGATGACCCAATTAGAACAAAACAAAACAAAACTGCAGTTGGAATCACATATTTGTAGAAGCCTTGAAGCGCCTATGGGTTTCATTGACTGCTTTTTTTTTTTTTAACCAGTCTCTAGAGAGCTGTTGTAAATCAGATGATCTAATTAGTTATGTGTTAACAACTTTTTTTTTTAAGTCTGCCTTGATTTATTTATTTTAAGTAAAATCTTTTTTTTCCCCCTAAAGTCTGTCTTTATTTACTTATTTATTTTAAGTAAACTCTATGCCCAACATGGGGATTGAACTCACGACCCTGAGATCAAGGATTGTGTGCTCCACCGACTGAGCCAGCCGGGTGCCCCATCAGCTCTTAACAGTCTTATTTAAGTGTTCCAGAGAATCCCGGCTATGCTCACGGAAGTAAGGGAAGTGCGTTCTAACTTGGTCGGCTGGAGTGTGGTAACCACATAATCGTAAGAATGTCCTTAGAGGACAGTGCTTCTAGGAATAGAGATGGGGGCCTGGAGGTCCAGCTGCCCCTCCTTAGGGTCATCAGCATATGATTACAAAGAGCTGGCAGGTCTCCTTCCATGCTCCCTGGTGCTCTGGGGGTAAAGCTTGGAAGAGGGAAGAGGGAGGGCAGGACATGATGTATTTAGGTGGAGTCAGGGGTCCTGGGTTTGAGTCCCTCCTCTGACACTTACCAGAAATGTGATATGGAGCAAGTCACTTGACCCCGCTGAACCTCGCTTTCTCCACTTGTGGAAACGGCATAATTTATAGATTTTAATTGCATTGTGTCTGTTGCCTTTTTCTTAGGGCCTCCATTCCCAGAAGTTCAGATCTTTGAGGTCCTTATCTTGCTGGGAGGTTTGTGGTGCAGGACTGACAGTAGGGTTTTTCCTGAATCCAAACCCACCCTCTGGGGTTTGTTTTGAAAGCTTAAAGTCATTTAGCAGAAAATGCTAGCTAGTGTCCAGAAGATGGGGTGTGTGTGCAGGGTGTGGGGCAAGGGGTGGAGGGAATGGAGGCTGGCAGTCTTTGTTCTGTTCCTGTTTTGTTTTTTAGCGAGAGGAGAACGAGAGTGCTTTCCAGGGGCTAAGAAAGCGTTGGTGGGTTGGGGATTTTAGAAGGAGCCCCAAGAATCTGAGTCCTGGTTTGTCACAGTCCAGCTTTCAGGAAGGTGGCCAAACCTGGGAAGGGAATGGCTGCTTGGCTCCCTATAGGCAGCATGCAGACTCCTCAAGGTACCCAGTGGGCCATCGCAATGACATGTCAGGGATTACGAGGGGGACAGAAAATTAGGGGGCCCCACCTCGAATGTTCTCCTTTGCTTGTGACCCTGGAACCATCTCTGCCTCCTGAACAATTGCAAGAACCGGGATGGGAAGTGAGAGTAACAAAAAGCGAGGGTTGAATTCATTTGCTTTAATAGAAATGAAGAAATTAACATTTCTTATGGCCTTAATTTCTGGAGCAAAATTCCTATTGGCCACGTGTAAATATAATGGAGACATCCTAACGTCCAGCTAACATAACTACTGTGGGAATTAAGAGAGGTGGCTTATCCAATAAGCTCTCCACCAGGTCCTTTAGGACCCAGCTCTCCTGGTTACAGAGAGAGCATGCGGGCCCCAGGCTCCACTATGGGTTGGTGGAAGCGGAAAATTACCAAGGGGAGGCAGGCTTGCCTGGGTTTCTGCGTGGGTGTTCAGGGTCTGTTGCATCCATCAGCAGACCAGAGCAGGATGTTGACAGTTGGGGCTGCTTCCTTTGTGGGATGAAGCAGGGCGTTGCCTCTAAATGCTGACACTGCAGATTTTGCTTCGTTTATCAAGGAGGAGAGAGACTCAAATGCACCTTAGGCCAAGCATCGGAGATTCTCTGACAGGCTTCTGTGTCTATCCCCTGTCATGCCTCAACCATCTGGTCCGTCACAACAGCAGATTGCGCTGGAAAACGATTGCTTTGCTCCTGCAGTAGTAAGTCATTCGCAGGGAATTTGGGCTACTGATCAGGGAGGGCCTTGGCCAGCAGTGTCTAGACTTGCGCTGAACAACAGAAATCCAATGCCCCACAGATGGAGCCATTATTTTCAATTTTTTTTTTAGTAGCCACATTATAAAAAGTAAAAAAAAAAAAAAAAAAAGGTAAAATTCATGCTTAAAATTTTTCAAAAAGATTTTATTTATTTATTTGAGAGAGAGAGAGAGAGCCCAAGCAGGGAGGGGAGGGAGAGGGAGAAGGAGAAGCAGACTCCCCACTGAGCAGGGAGTCCCACATGGGGCTCGATCCCAGGACCCTGAGATCACGACCTGAGCCGAAGGCAGATGCTTAACCGACTGAGCCACCCAGGCGCCCCCACGCTTATAATTTTTATCCTCTGTAACTCAGTGTATTAAAAATACTACCACTGCAACATGGAATCAATATAAAATACAAAAATATATCAATATAAAATATTCATGGGATAGTTTACATTCTTTTCTGTTTTCCATTAAAATATTTGAATTCCAGTGTACGTTATCTACTTAGAGTGCATCTCAGTTGGAACTAACCACCTTTCACATGCTCCGTGGTCATGTCTGGCTTCTGGCTTGGACAACGCTGGTCTATACCCGTGGTTTTCGGCTGGGGATAATCCTCCCCTTTATCGATAACTGCAGATACATTTGATTGTTGCAGCTGGAGGGAGTGCTATTTTTTTTTTTAAAGATTTTATTTATTTATTTGAGAGAGAGAGAGAATGAGAGAGAGCACATGAGAGGGGGGAGGGTCAGAGGGAGAAGCAGACTCCCTGCTGAGCAGAGAGCCCGATGCGGGACTCGATCCAGGGACTCCAGGATCATGACCTGAGCCGAAGGCAGTCGCTTAACCAACTGAGCCACCCAGGCGCCCCGTGGAGGGAGTGCTATTGACATCTACTGGGTGGAGACCCGGATGCTGCCAGACATCCTACAATACACAGGAGAGCCCCCACAGCAAAGAAGGATCTGTCCCAAGACATCGATAGTGCCACGGCTGAGAGACCCTAGTCTGAACCCATCCCTTTTCCCTGCTTTTTTTCCCACAGCACTGAGAAGGAGACACCAAGAGCCAGGGGGTGGCAGGACAGGTGCTGACACCCAGGTCCCCTGAGTTCAGCCCCGGGGCATTCCCCTACCTCACCCATGACCTCCTCCAGCCATGTGATAGTAGCAGGTGTCCCCAGCCCTTTTTCCAGCACAGCTCAGCAGATGAATACAAGTGACCGGTCACAAGCCCCAGGCAAGAAACCAACCCCCCCACAAAGTTCCACGGCACAAACGTTTCTTTTGTGTTACATGAAAATTTCGGGAAAATTCATACACTTGTCAGGACCTGAAGACTAGAAGAGACAAAGGAAATGCCGAGGTCAGCAAGAATTCTGCAGCTGACGCGGGGCCAGCTCTGGATGAGGCCCTTGGAGCATGGGTGTCAGAGGGGAGCATCTTCCAATAAGATCGAATTTCTTACTTCACTGCAAGAGGACCATTTTCTGAATGTCCGTGTCAACGTTTATGCTCACCAGGCAACAGAAAGTACTTTTCAGTGACGGGACGCCACAGCCTAGAAGTGAAGTGACCAAGGGTGTTTCCCTTCCTTTTGTCTCCTCAGGGGTCCTATCCGTGCGCAGGTGCACAGATAGGGAACTTGTTGAAATGTCCGGGGGAACCAACAGGAGAATGAGGGAGGGAGTGAATGAGTTGCATAGAACAGCTTCGGATATAAACTAACCTTTCTCCCGGTTTGCTTCAGTGTTAAGTAACCTGTTGAGTAAATGTCACCTTTCACGGTACTTCTCTCCTGATCCTTGGCCTCCTTTGGCGGTGTTGCGGCTCTCGGCGTCCTGTGGGTGCCCAGCCCCACCCTGCGTTCCCACGTTTGTTGGTGGATGGCCCAGTTCCACGTTGGGAAGTGACGTGGGAAGGGAGAGCCCCCTGGACACCTTCCTCCCAGGCCCTGGGCCTGGCCGAGGAGTTCCCTGTGAGAACCTCCCTTTCCCTCTGCCCTAAGCTCCTGGAGACATTCAGACCTCACTTCATGCATCGGGGACCTCTGCACCCTCCTGGAGCTTGTCCACCCTCCACGGGGAGAAGGCGTCCTTCCTGCGCCTTTCTGCCAACTGGGAGCCCTTGAGCCTACTCCAGAGCACATTCGGATCCACCCGCTGCTTGATGAGCCCTAGGCATCCATTTGTTCCGGCGGTTTGTGCTTCATTCCAAGACTCTTGCTGGGTTTTGCCCACTTTCCTGCCTTTTGCTGCTCACCGACTTAGTAGAGGATGAGTAAACAGCACTCAGACTGGCTCCGGCCGTTTTGTGGTTGGAAAGGAGCTCAGAGCTGTTCGAGAAGGAGATTGGCAGAGAAGTGTGCCCAGCCCCGTCTGTTTAATCACGGGCGTACCACTGGTGCATTGACCCCCAAAGACGCAGATGTCAAGGGGCTGAATCCCGTGGGGGGATTCCCAGTCCTCTGACCCAAGGTTGTGTCCTGGCCTTTCTCCACCTTCCACGGTCCCTAATTCTTCTCATGCCATCGGTAGGAGATTGTGAGGTCTCTAACTCCACGGGGTGGGCTGGTGGGGGGTCATTAGGACAAGAGGCCCAGCTCTGGGACGTGGAAAACACGATGCCTGATGCTGAGACTGAGAGGCTTGTCTCGGGACAGAGGGAGCGCGTGTTACGTGGATATGGATCCGTCTACTTACCAACTGCCCGCTGTGGGGACAAATCCCTGGCCACACAGAGCGACTAGTTTCAAGGGCACGGCCACTACACCAGCTCCCAGTTCTGTGTAGCTGCCCAGTACCTCCGCAGACAGGGGACTACTCTGTCTGCTGATCAAGTCCAAATTAAGCCCTTTCCAGACCCCCGGAACTCCTCTCTTCAGAGAATTAAGCCACGACTATTTCTCTTTCTTCTTTCTCATCCCATGATTTTATTTACTTTGAACAATACACACAGATGTCTTTCTTAAACGAGATGAAGCCCAGAATCCAGGGATCTGTTCGAAGCACAGTGGATTTCTCCACATCACTCACAAGAACAGGCTTCGTGTCGCCTGTGTCCCGGCTCTCATTAGCTGGAACTCCAGCCCTGCGTTGGGGGCGGTGGGGGGGGCTGCCACTCCTTTGCCCTCAGCATCCCTGGTGCAGCTGGGCTGGGCAGGAAGTGGTAGACAGAGGATGCTTCCCTGCTGCTGTGGGGCTGTCTGCAAACCACCTCCGCACGCACGCAGCTTCTGCAGCTGGACTGGGTTGCAGGCTTTTGGGCTGCAGACGGATGCCAGGACCAATGTCAATGCCATGATGCAAACACTAAAAACAAACGGGAGAAAGTGTGTTTTGCATCCAGGTCCTGGTTTCACGGTCGTATTTGCTGACCCAGCCCATCACTCTCGCTGAATCTTAATGAAAACATTTTTGGACAGGGATGAGTACCATAGGTGCTTTCGTTAAAGTGACTTCAGAGCATCGTTGACCCAGGTTCTCAGTGGGACACGGTGCTGCGTCCCGTGGCTGTGGACTGGCCAGTGTCAAAGGAATGCCACATTTCACTTTTTTCTGCTATATCTCCTTGCTCTGCCGGCTTTATTTTTATTTTACAAGACAACACAATGTTTTGGTGGAGGGTGAGTACCCAGGGGAGTCATTTTCAGGGGGAGGATATGAGGACATTGGCACAAGGAAAACTTTATGTTCTAACTGCATTTATTTTTCTGTTTTTTTTTTTTTTTTTCCTGTGATGGCTTAACAAGTTCGAAATTCAGAAACCCTTAGAAAGAGAGGCAGTTTGATTTAATGGTACACAAATGGATCTTAAAACCATCCGTCCCCTAGCTTGTCTATGTTGGAGAACTGTCAGGCCCAACAGAGCTGTAAAAACTGTCCTGTGCTGTCCAGTGGCTTGGCCCCAGGCTGCAGCCCCAGCACCACCCCCCCCCCCGCACCCTCCCCGCCGCCCGCCCCCCCCAGCCCCGCCTTGGGAAGGGCGTTTGTGGAATCCTGGTGCTCAGAGGTTACTGCAAGTCATTACTGCTCACTTTTGCAGCATCTACGGAAAAGAAAACACACTCAGATGCTGGGTCTGGCCTTTCTCTCCCGTGCCGGTTTCCAGGCCTTTGCTTTGCTGTCAAGTCCATTGTCCCCCAGAGCATGGGGCAGCAGCAGGAAGCGGGGCACCCGGAGGCCTCATCACCAGGGTGCCTCCGAGGGACGAGGCCAGTGTGGGAAGATGGCTTTGTCATCCTACCCCACTGCCCTCACCCCCCAGGTCTCTCTTCTTGGTACCTGTCTCATTTCCCAACAGATTTCCAAACTGGGGACTACATTCAGATCATCAAAGCTGTTGCTCTGGGAAGGCATATGCTAATGAGGCAGGGCCCAGGACCCTGATGATCTCTTAGGGTGACCCCCTTTCCTGCCCCTCCCTCCCCCCCGCTCCCCCCATCTGCAGTGCAAGGGGAAAGCAAGCTGCCTGTTTGCCTTTCTCTTTCAACACTGCTACTGATCAGAAATCCAGAAGGGTTTAGATGGTCAAGCAGCTTCAGCCTGCTTAGGACAAGTGGGGAATGCAAGAATTAGAACTTCCGTGCCCCCAAGAGGTGGTACAGATTGAAAGCATAATTAAGTGCAAAAAAAAGAAAAAGGTTTAGATTGATTCATAAGTGACCAATTTCTAGAATTTTCCAAGGGATCTAGAGGTTACTTATATGTAAGTCTCTGCTATGTACAAAAGAGACAGAAGGTTGAAGCAAAGGTCCTTGCATTCAAAGCACTCACAGTCTAGAAAGGAGATGAGACACCTGCCCATGAGCAGGTAGGTGAGAGATCCCCACCCACACACAATGAGCAAAGCCTTCCTGCTCCCCCAGCTGCAAGATCTTTCTCAGCAGGGGGTGAACGCAAAGGAACACAAATCAGGCTCCACCGGTGTTGAAGACTAATGAATACATTTACTAAAAAATGCTTGAGGGGGCTCTGAAACCGTGAGGGATTGGGTATTACAGAGAACACAGTGAAGACTTAATGGGGAAAAAAATCCCCTTACCCTCCCAGGTTCCACATCTCATGGTGACGGCTGAAAATCTCTTTTCTCATAGAGTCAGGCCTCCAGCTGCTTGTCTGTCTCATTTAGTCCTCTCCTTTGTCCACCTCACACCACATCCGCCCCCCACAGCCAGCCCCACAGATGCTGTTTTCCTTCTCTGCATTCTGTTGGCCGCCCCTCTCCGTTTCTACACCCACTTCCCCCAACAGCCAATGGACACTTTAGGGGGCAAAGCAAAGGAACGGCTCCTTCCTGATGGCACCTGAGTTTTGGGCTCCTGAAGAACGGAGAAGGTTAATCTCCCCAAATTTTGTGACTGAAATCTCCCATCTTTTTGTGTTCTGGGAAATGACTTACTACAGAGAACCATCCTTCCCCGCATGACTTAGACAAGACCCACTGTTATTGGCTGAATGTATCCCCTCAGAATTCATATGTTGAAGTCTTGAGTTCCTAATCCCCAGTACCTCAGAATGTGACTGCATTTGGAGACAGGGTTTTAAAGAGGTGATTAATTTAAAATGAGGTCGTAAGAATGGGGCCCTAATCCACTATGACTGATGTCCTTATAAGAAGAGAAGGTCAGGACACAGACATAAAGAGAGGGACAACCCTGTGAGCTGTCCAAGCGAGAAGATGGTCATCTACATGCCAAGGAGAGAGGTCTCAGAAGGAACCAACCCTGACAACACCTTGATCTCAGACTTCCAGCCTCGAGAACCATGAGAAATAAATTTCTGTTGTTTCAGCCCCCCAGGCTGTGATATTTGTCATGGCAGCCTTACCAGACTAAGACAGCCACTGTCCAATCTTTCTTGTGACCCCCATAAGACTCACGGATGACTTCATTATTTACCTGTGACAAGGCCAGATACAGACCCTCCAAATTACTATCTTCATTTCATAAATAATTAGCTGAACTGTTTGTTCCCTCAAACTTGCGAGACACAGAGGCAGACATGTCTTGTTCAGCTGACAGACTCCTTCTGATTGCAAAATCATCCCAAGTGTGAAAGGACCCATCTGTGGCTTGTCCACTCCTCCCTAAAATATCTAGATGAAACCACTGGTGAGACACTCTGGTCTTCGGATCTGTGGTGCTTTCCCTCCTGCAACAGCCTGAATAAAATCAGTGCCCTTACCTGCTTGTCTTTTGTCTTTGACAGTTTGGTGCTGTGATTGGATGGGGCTGGAAGCCCATCCGGATCCCGGCTTCTCCACCCGGATGCTGAAGCCCCTCCAGCCTGTCATGTTCCTTTCTCATCTGGCATTCCAGGGATCCCACGTGAGCCCAGCTCTTGGTCCTCTGCTCTGGATATTTGTCTGTGGTAGCATGGTAAGGACTTAAGTTCGCTTCTTGGTTTGGGTGCTCTTCTGGTTTTGTCCTTTTGCTGGCTTCTGTTCAACCTTGGTACTATGGAAACTCTGAATCTACTTCTCAGCCCTTTCTGAAAATCTCCTCTGATTATATGCTTTACCACTATGGTGGCAATCCCGTTCCTTATTTCAAAAAATGGTAGGGTTTTACTGGGAACAACTTAGAACTGCAGTGGTCTCTTTGGGGCACCTAGACTCTCCCCAGACTGGTCCATCTAAGAGGCACCATCAAATCTCAGGGCTTTAAGATCTCTCCTCCTCCATCGTCAGCTCATTGTGCTTTGCAAGGAGGGGGACAAATGAGACAATGCCTCCAGTCTATCTCAAACTGTACTGAAGAATGTCTCTCTCATGAGCAGCTCTCTGCTTCCCAGCTCCCCATCAAAACCTGCACCGCTGGCACTTCCTACCTGCAATGGAAAGCTCGTGACCTGAACAAAGACTTATTGAGATGTCCCTGCTCTTGGTAAAGAATTTCCAGACAGTAAGAGTAGGGAAGAGTTTGCAATTAATTCAGACTGGTCCTCAAGGCCTATTCACCTGTGATTCCTGATTTATAACAACTTGTGCAGCGGCTGGTGGGTGCCAAAGTTGCCACTGTATGATTTGAAAAAGCCAAATGGGCTTCATGAGGACCTTCCAAAAAAAATCAGAACACCCCTGAGGCTTACAGGCCAAAACCATTAGAGAGGAGCTTTAGAATCCATTCCCACTGTTTTCTCTTAAAAATTGATGGCCAAGGATACAAGATTGCAGGCGACAAAGAAATGAACCCACCTCTTTAGACATAGAATAGAAAATGCTTGGGAAGGGGTGCCTGGGTGGCTCAGTTGGTTAAGCGACTGCCTTCGGCTCAGGTCATGATCGTGGAGTCCCAGGATCGAGTCCCACGTCGGGCTCCCTGCTCAGCCCAATGGATGAAGGAACATGACAGGCTGGAGGGGCTTCAGCATCTGGGTGGAGAAGCCGGGATCTGGATGTGCTTCCAGCCCCATCCCGTCACAGCACCAAACAGTCAAAGACAAAAGACAAGCAGGTAAAGGCACTGATTTTATTCAGGCTGTTGCAGTCTGCTTCTCCCTCTGACCCTCCCCTCTCATGCTCTATCTCATTCTCTCTCTCAAATAAATAAATAAATAAATAAATAAATAAATAAATAAATAAAATCTTAAAAAAAAAAAAGAAAATGCTGGGAAGAACTACTTCAGTCTTGCTCTTGACAACTAACCGCTCTTTGTAACTAATTTTGTAAATGGCTTACAACCAGAAATTAGAGATACTATCCAAAAATGTCATGTAAATAAAATACTCCTCTCTCTGAAAATGTACACTCACTCAACACCACAGGGACACCATTGCAGAAAAGGTCAAATCAACACAGTGCAAACCAAAGCCTTTACAACTTAACTAATTAGGAGAAGCAAGTCAAGGCAGTCTGCTTCCTCCAAAACTCCCCACAGAGACACTTGCAGATAACATCAATAAAAAGGATGTTGGATTTGGGATTGCCTGGCTTTAAAATGTAAAAGGGAACAAGAATCCAAATTCCATCTCCCTGATGACTTTCTCTGAGGGACCCTCCCCCTGTGTCTACACTAACATGCAAGAGGAGACGGTCATTCCCATGCATGGGCACCCCGTTCCCTTCCTAGTGGACCACAAACAACACATTCTACCATTAACACCTCTCATTTCCCACCCTCTCCCTTGTACAAAAACCATACTGTGGAGGGACTTGATAATTGATCACATGACTGCCTTTCTCTGAACCTCTTCCTGTCTTACTAGGATCCCTCACTACCCAGCATGGCTTTCTGCTCAGCTTCACTACCTTGTAAACCGTCTTGAAAGGTTTCCAACTACAGTATCAGTATTCTTGGCTTCTGCAACAAACTCACCATTGAGGTCCCTGATTCCCTGCTCACACTTTTTTCCCTTTCATGACTCTCATTGACCACCAGATTTTTCTTTCTCCTATCAAAATCCTGAACTCCATTTAAACCCTCAGGTACCAAGTAGGTACTTGACTTTCTTTGAGCTGCTCACTCCACTGACATAGACCAAAGCTAGGAGGCTAAACCTCTCTGAGTAGAAAAAGAACTTCTGTATCACTCTTAGCATAATACCCTCCAAAACAAGAATCCTTTAAGGTTTCCAGCCTATAATTCAAGGCCTCCTTAACAAGGGAGTCTCAATACCCACATCCAGTTCCTATAATAACCCCCCTCTTTCCCTTGAAGAAGCCAAATGGAATACCACCTAGTCCAAGGCTTGAGGCCAATCAACAAAATAGTTGCTTTCAGGTTTCTTCTAGTTCTGAAGGAGTCCAGCCATTCTCCTCATCCAACACCACTTGCTTCATAGTTATCAGCTTATGTTCTGCTTTTTCGAATATATTTTTCAACCCCGACGCGTAATATATTTTGACTTCATACAGAAAAGTCAACAATACAATGGTCCATCTTGTCTCAGGGGTTTACTGAGGTCCCTACTTATTTGGCTAGGTCCCTAAATACAGACCTGAGAGATTTAACCCTCCCCTGCAGTTCTGTCTTTATCCAGTATATAGATGACATTTTTTTTTCTGCTCACCTGATTTTGACAGCTCATTTATTACCAACCATTATTTATTCCAAGGTCTTGCCTGACAGGGCCATAAGCTCTCCAAAAACAGAATGCAATGATGGCGTCCTCAATGCATTATCTTAGGGCATGATATCTCCTCTAAAAGGAAGATGTTATTCCCTAAATGAATTAAGACTACTATTAATTTCCCTCTTCCTGAGACCAAAAGATGACTCCAAGAGTTTCCAGAATTCATTGACTGTTGCAGAAACTGGACTCCTAATTTTTCCACTATAGTCTCTCCCTTATGTGCCATGGCTAAGGAGACCATTCCCAAACCCTTTAGTTACTCTCCTACCATACCTTCATTTCAAAGCCTCACATCCTCTTGATCCTCTCTTTTGGATTCCCTGTTTTGGACTCACTGTCCTTTTCCCTTTTTATAAACAAAGGGGAAGAACATGCTTTGGGGTCTTCACCTTATGTGCTTATAGTCAATGTGCTTTTGGAGTTGTCCATGATTGTGTTATGTTATGGAAATAAAGTGGGTCTGGGTCACCTACCAAAACTGGAACCCAAATCACTGGCCTATTGGAGGCTTTACCCAAGAAATTAAATATTCTCAAAATTGAAGCTCATAATAGTAGCCACACCCTCAAAATTAAAGGAAACTCCTCGTGTGACAAATATGTTATAATATCTGCTTCCCAAGAAAAATTTCCTTGATTACTTGCATACTTCCCATTGCTCAACCTTCTTTAGAGATGGAAACTCTACTTAGGAAGCTTTGGGCATATCGACTGCTAACACCTCAGCCTGATAAAACTAATTGGAAATATGTTGGATATTTGATCCACTCAGATGAGCTTTGGAGATGCCCAGATGGTTACTGGGTCTCTTCTCTATCCCTTACCTGACCACAGCCTCCATAACATTGCACATCATGGCAAAGGTAATCTTAAAGGTCTCCTCCATATTGGTGAGGTTGCTTCTAAAACCTTCATATTGAACAGGTAATGTCAAATTGCCCCATGGGTCAGAAACATAATCCTGGTGAAAATGTAAATGTAGGACAAGAATAAGAGACAGCTCCCTCTGTCCCTGTTTTCACTGACAAGTGGGTTGTATCCACTTCCCAAAGTCTTATGAGCATGAACATGTTCTAACCTTAGTCTTATATTTTTAAGATAATTACAAGTGAGTTATTATTTAAAATTTTTTTTTATTTTTGTTTTTGTTTTTAAACTACCAGGCTAATGCTATCATTGTAGCTTCTACTACAAAGAATTTTTGTCACTTGGGGGAATCCTTTTGTTCTTCTCCAGTGTTAGAGGAACTCATTTCATTGCTGAGGTTATGTGGGACATTCAACAAATATTCCCTTTCTCACAAAAATTGCACTGTCCTTATCACCTTCAATCCTCTGAAAAAATGAAATGGATTGATAGTGCTCTAAAACTTGAATTCATCAAGCTCACTGAGGAAGTCATCCTGCCTTGGTCCAAAGTCTTGTCTTTATTTATTTATTTATAAAGATTTTATTTATTTATTTGACAGAGAGACACAGTGAGAGAGGGAACACAAGCAGGGGAGTGTGAGAGGGAGAAGCAGGGTTCCTGCAGAGCAGGGAGCCCGATGTGGGGCTCCATCCCAGGACCCTGGGATCATGACCCGAGCCAAAGGCAGACGCTTAACGACTGAGCCACCCAGGCACCCCAGAGTCTTGCCTTTAGTCCTGATGATTCTTTCCTCCTCCCCCTCCACTCAACATTGACTGTCTCCTTATGAAATAATTACCATCCCAATGAAGATCCCTTTGCTCCTCCTGGACCTTAGAAGATCCTAACCTGATATAATCCAATGTCCTTAAATACTGCCAAGGTCTTATTAAATACTCTCATACTTATTACCAACAGGCTACATCTGCTTTTCTCCCAGAGGCTCCATGGTAGCCCTTACCTGATCTTCAGATTTGAGACCTAATTTTCTGGAAAGATATCACTCAACACCGATCTTGAACCAGGAGGAATGGAACTTTCATTGCTCTCTGAACCACCATATTGCTGCAAAACTACATGTAGTACAACCTTGGGTTTATGTTTCACAATTAAAATAATTATAAGCCTTACTCTGAATGGTAATCCATTCTAGTGGGAGACCTTAAGCCAGGGTTCCATGAAAGCCCCCAGAAGCAGATGACACCGCAAAGGAGACTGCTTTCACAAGACTCTCAGAACAGGTAAATGGCATCCCACATGTTGGGCATGCATCCTGTCCAGAGCTGCACAGGTAGACCTTGTTTTATTGTCCTTTGCTGATACTGCAATTTTTTACAAATTGGAGGTTAGTGGCAACCTTTCATCGAGCAAGTCTCTTGGTGCCATTTTTCCAACACATTTGCTTACTTTGTGTCTCTGTGTCCCATTTTGGTCATTCTCACAATAGTTCAAACTTTTTCATTGTTATTATATTTGTTATGGTGATCTGTGGTCAGTGATAGGACTCTCTAAAAGCTCAGATGATGGTTAACATTTTTTAGCAATAAGGTATTTTTTAAATTAAGATATGACTTTTTTTTTTTAAGACATAATGCTATGCCATACTTAATGGACTACAGTACAGTATAAACCTAACTTTCATATGCACTGGGGAAGAAAATTTCATTTGACTTGCTTTGTCGCGATATTCACTTTATTGCAGTGGCCTGGCCCTGAACTCACAATGTCTCTGAGGTAGGTCTGTAAATGCTACTCTGCAGCCATTGACTTAACAAATGATTTACTCATGGATCATGATCCAGCAGTCCTGAGAACAACTCTGCCTCCAGTTGAATTTGTGCACAGGGGCCAAATCTGAGCTGACAACTTTACACGTGGACTAACAGTGGGGCGGATCTGGACATCCCCATTTCCTCATTTCCAGACAGAGTCATTCCAGCACAACCTCATGATGGAATAAGAGGAGGGACTGGTGATGTTGAACTTTACGTGAGCCCTGGTGCTTCCAGAAAACAGTGAAGGCTAATCCCCTAATCTTTTGTTCTCCAAAATCTCCTACCCTTTTGTGTTCTGGGAAACAGCTTATTGCAAAGAACAGCCCTGGCCCCATGACTTAGATAAAACCAACTGTCCACTTGTTCTTCTGACCCCACAAGAATCATGGATGACCCCATAGTTCACCTGTGACAAGGCCAGACACAGGCCCTCCAAATTCCATCTTTGTTTCATAAATGATTACTGAACTCTTTTGTCTTCCAAAACTAGGTGGATGCAGAGATAGACATTTCTTGTTCAGCTGACAGACTTCTGATTACAAAACCATCGTCACTATGAAATGACCCACTGTGACTTTTCTACTCCTCCCTATAAACATGTAGACAAAACCACTGTGAGACTCTGGTCTAAGGATCTGGGGTGCTCTCCCTACCGCAATGAGAAACTAACTTTTATTGAGCACTTAGTATGGGTCAGGCGCTGTTCTGAGGGCTATACATATTATCTCATTTAATCGTCACAACAATTCTATGAGGTAGGTATTATGTTTTCCCCCAGTTTTCAGAAGAGCAAAGCAGAATTACATAAGTTGCCTTGTGTCCCATGAAAGAAAACAGCAGATTTGAGGTTCAACTGCAGCATTTTCTTTACAGTCTGAGCTACGGCTATGAATTCTCATACATTAAATACTTATATACTTATTTTGCCATACTAGTAATAGAAATTGGAAGTGCTCTGCAAAGCGAGGAACTAAGAGATGGAGGAAGGTGGCATTTGAGGATCATCTGGAAGTCTGGAAAAGCCTTCATTGAGCAAAGATGGAGAAATGACTTTGCAGGCCATGAACAGGTTCATGTCCAGCAAACAATAGAATCAGGGTCTGGACTCAGGAGAGCTTTTTTGGAACCAAGCTGCAGGTTTAGGAATTATCTGTATAGAAGTGCTGAGGGACATTGAGAGAGTTTTTTCAGAGCATCAGTGGGGTTAGTGGTCACATGACCATGGGTTGATGAACTAGCAGGAAAAGGCAGAAAGTATCGAACACTTTTTCAAGAAGTGTGATGGCAAAAAAACGGAGAAAATATAAAAATAACTGGAGAGTCAGGCAAGTGCCTAAAACATACATGTCATGGTGACACATCTGTAATCTATGGAAGTAGATAATGAGCTTTACTATTTTCCAGGTACCGGGCTAATCACAACATTATTTGATCCTTCCCTGGTGACGTGTATACCATAACCATCTCCATATTATGGATGAGGATAATGAAGCTCGGAAAGATTAACAGGAACTTGCGGGCCATAGAGCAACTAGAACTCTCATTCATACATTGTCCGTGAGAATATCAATTGGTACAACTGCCTTTGGAAACAGTTTGGCATTTTTTATAAGGTTAAACATACACTTACCAGAAACCCTAGCATTTGCTCTCTGAGGAACTGGTTCTCTCCCAGAGAAGTGAAAACATGTCCATAAAGACACTTGACCACTAGTGTTCATAATAGTATTATGCATAGCAGCAACCACATTGGAGACAACCCATTTGCCCATCAACAGGTGAATGGATAAACAAGCTGGGACATAGGCTTACAAGAGGTCACTACTTTGCAGTAAAAAGGACCTGACTACTGATATACGAAACCACTAGGGATGGATTGTGAAGTCATTATCTTAAGAGAAAGAAGCCAGACACAGAGAGAGCACAGACAGCATGATTCTGTTTATAACAAACTCTTGAAAAGACAAATCCAATCTATAGTGACAGAAATCAGATCAGGAGCTAAGTGTACACATTTGTCACACATAGGAGCATTTTGTTGTATGTAAATTATATTTCAATGAAGTTAATATAAATTTAGGGGAGCCTGGGTGGCGCAGTCCTGTGAGCCTCCAGCTCTTGGTTTTGGCTCAGGCGGTGATCTCAGGGCCCTGAGATGGAGCCCCGTGGCAGGCTCCATGCTCAGCATGGAGTCTGCTTGAGATTCTCTCTCCTCCCCCCTCTCCCCCTCCCCGACCCTGCACTCACTCATCCTCTCTCTCTGTCTCTATCTCTGTCTCTCTCGTTCAAATAAATAAATCTTTAAAAAAAGTTGATATAAGTTTAAAAACAAAAAAGAAAAAGTCACACGTACTGACACGGAATACTTTAAAAATAAGTCACAGAAACCTAAGCCTAGAATTACATTAAAAAATAATACAATTTTGGGCGCCTGGGTGGCTCAGTTGGTTAAGCGACTGCCTTCGGCTCAGGTCATGATCCTGGAGTCCCGGGATCGAGTCCCGCATCAGGCTCCCTGCTCGGCAGGGAGTCTGCTTCTCCCTCTGACCCTCTCCCCTCTCATGTACTCGCTCTCTCTCATTCTCTCTCTCAAATAAATAAATAAAATCTTTAAAAAAAATAATAATACAATTTTAATTACTTCCTTACCTATGTAAATACATGGGAAAGGATCCAGAAAAATCACAACAAAGTGATAACTGAATGTCACCCAAGGGTAAAGGAGCAAGATGGAGGGGGCTTTTCCCTCACAATAAATATATGTTCACTCTGTACTATTAGGTCTTTATAATAGTATGTATGTATTGTTTGTACACTGGCTTTAAAAAAAATGATAAAAAAGAAAAACACAAACATACACACACACACAGACACAAAGGCACCTGTCCCAAATCACATGAATCTGAGCCCAGTTTTGACTATAGAGCCAGAAGCCAAGAGCCACTGGGCATGGGGCCTCAGCTGTGAAGGAGGATCCTGGTGGCCTCCCCATCCACTCCAAGCACAGGACACCCTGCTGGAGGAGCAGATGACCCAGTGGCCACCTTGCATGCTCTCCTGGGCTCTGGACATTGTGGTAGCTCCGCAGATCATGTGAAACCACTAAGCCAGATTAGAGAATGCTTCAGTTTCTCTCACTTTCTCATAATATTTGCCTACAAAGCCAGAATAATTGTGAATATTTTTTTTCTTGGTAAGTGTTTTCTAATGACAACCAATAATGTAGTTTCCTCTAGATTTGTGGCTCTTAATAGGGGGCAATTCTGCCTCTCAGAGGACATCCTGCAGAGCACAGGGCAACCCCCACAGCAAAGGATTAGTCTGCTCAAAACATCAGCAGTGCTGAGGCTGAGAAGCCGTGATGTAGGCCACGCTGCTTCCATGCTACTCTTCAATCTTATCCAAGAAATAAAAAGTTTGCTTCAGTGATGGAGGTTGATTCTCACAGTTATGTGCCATCTTTAAGTGTTTTATGAACCATTACGTGGAAATAGAAACAGAGTAGTTGTCTTCTTGTTTCTGGACAAAAGTTGGTCTTGGGCAAGTATATGAAGGGCAACCCTGGGAAGGTAGGAAATGCGTTGGAAGAGAACTTGGCAATGATTATGGCACCCTGGGCTCTAGCTTTGGCTCCTACATGCACCTGCTCTGTGTCTGGGGCGGGGCGGGGGGCACCTAACGCATCGTCAGCTCGCCTCTGGTTCCAGTCTTTATTCTCCAACAAGTTCATGGGTGAGCCGGTTGGGAGTGTTGCTGAAGAACAACAACATATAATGGGAGAAGGAACAAGAAATGATTCCAGCACTGCCCCGCCACTCCCAGCATGTGCTCTCGGTGTGACCCTCTTCCTCTCTTGTGCTGAGAAAGGAGGAAGTCAGGCAGGCAGGAAGGCTGGCCAAGGGTGAGGTCCCGGCTTGGGGACTGGTCGGGTGACAATGGGCTGGGTAGAGGGAACTCTGCGGTGCTTATGTGCACAGCAGGTCCAGGTGGAGAATTTACTCAAAGAAACTCTCAGGGAAGCGGTGACCAGCCTTGGACATTTCAATGTCACTCGTTGAAAAGAGCTGGGGAGCCCCTGGGTGGCGCAGTCGGTTGTGTTCGACTCTTGGTTTCAGCTCAGGTCGTGATCTCAGGGTCGGTCGTGATATCAGGGTTGCGAGATTGAGCCCTGTTTGGGGCTTTATGCTCAGTGGGGAGTCTGCTTGAGATTCTCTCTCCCTCTTCCTTTGCCCCTCCTGCTCATGCTTGCTCTCTCTTTCTCTCTCTAAAATACATAAATAAATCTTATAAAAAAAAAAGAATTTTTTTTCCAGGATGAATTCTAGCTCACTTAAAATATTTCTTATTAAATTCCAGAAGCTAATATTTTTCTTTAATTCTCATGAAAGGTTTACATTTGTGTTTTTGTTTTGTTTTCAGAAGCAACTAAGAATAAGTGGGTTTTTAAAAAATTTTTTTAAGGTTTTATTTATTTATTTGACAGAGAGAGAAACAGCGAGATAGGGAACACAAGCAGGAGGAGTGGGAGAGGGAGAAGCAGGCTTCCTGCTGAGCAGGGAGCCCGATGTGGGGCTCGATCCCAGGACTGGATCCTAATGACTGAGCCACCCAAGCACCCCAAGAATAAGTGGTTTTTAAAAATATACATATTAAATTCTTTTTGTAGGTAATCCATGCACGTGGTAAGACATTTAAATATTACAAAGGTCACACAATGAAAAATAAGTCTTCCTCCCAGCTTTGGGGCAGATACTCTTGTTTTCTTCACAAAATGATTTTTGGGGGACAGACGAAATTGGAGAGTAGTTGCTCTAGTTGTTGCTTTAGGAAAGAACAGGGGCGCCAGCCAGCCAGCCAGCCAGTGGCCGGATGGAACTGCTTCTAGGAGGAGGATATTCTATTCCGGACAGACAATAACAGGGCAATAAACTATTGCACACAACTCAGGTAGTTGCCCTACTGCTTGTTGATAAAAGAAAGTGGTGGCGGGTTGGGGGGAGTCAAGGGATAAGAACAAGGCGAGAAATTGAGGCTTTTGGAGTTACAGGCTGGTGTTTTACTGGGTTTTCTTCTGGAATAGTCTGCACAGGTGTATTAGCCAACCACTTTTGTCTTCCTCTCTATGTCGTCATTTTCAGAGTAAGTGGTTATAGCCAATACAGGGAAGTGACACGAGTCAGAAAGGATTGCCTACGTTTCCTTCGTCTTTCGTGTTTTCTTAGAACTCCGCTGTCTTCTTTCTGTGTCCAAAGCAAGTTCTGGTTTGCACAGAAAGCCTGGCCTCCAGGGTGCCCATAGGCTTATCATGTTTACCTGGCACTGGTTTTGAGTCTCGCTGGACTCCCACGCATGTGGGTCCCCTGGGATTTTCTGCTCATGGGCATCACAGACATGTGAATGGGGCAGCTGGGAGGGGGGATGTGCATACCGTGTCTGTCGCCTCTATTCTTGGGTATGCTCCACTGCCCTACAGAACTTCACTCACAGAATCCGAGTTTAAAGATGAGATTATTAAGATTTTCAAGATGGTGACCACAAAGCATAAAACAAGTGTGGGGCCCCTCTGAGCACAGGGTCCTGGGCAGCTGCACAGACTGATGGCTTCGCAGTGTGATGTGAAACCAGGACTGCTGAAGTGTCTCAAAACTGTGAGACGAGCTGCCTGAGGCCAACACCAACACCCCGAGGACAGTAGAGCCACGAGCTGGAAGGAACTGGGGTTCCTGATGACATTGCCAAGCCACAGCTTTAATCCCCTTGGAGCTTGCTGGGCTTCTTATCATCCGAGATAAAAATACCCTTGTTTTTAAAGCTGGTTTGAGCTGAGTATTCTGTTACTTGCAGTTGAAAGTATTCTAATGTATACAGGCGTGCATTCTGTCCATAATGAGCGAGTGTGGAACTGACTTACCTCCCTTCTTACTGGGCTGCGTGTCTCTGCTCCCCGCTGTTGACAAAGCTGGACACATAAAACCAGGGGCCCCCTTGTTAGTCCTGATAAGGCTTGCAACTGAAAAGCTGATGGAGACGAAAGGGCCCAAGCTAGCAATCAGATTCCAAATGGAATGCCATTCTAAACAATTACCTAGCCAAGACAGGTGCTCTCCTTGAAAACGCTTCATGTATCTTCACTGCCTCCTTTAGGCAAACGGTCATCTTGTAAGAGTCTCCTGTGACCCGAAGAAGCCTAGTCCAGTCCCACCCAGGGTTAAGAGAATGCATCGAGTTTTCCTACCTCTATGTGTTGGTTCCTCTTGCTTCCAACTTCAGGGTCATTTGGTATAGGAGGTTAAAAAAAAAGTAATAATATAAACGTAGTAAGTCTGAGACCCTCCAAGCGTGACCTCAGAAAACATTAGCCAAGCAACGGGGCTATAGCAAATCCTTGCAGATAATTGGACAAATCTCCCAGCCTGCATGGGTTTATCTGTCTTTCCTGGACGTGGTAAGTGCCCACGTATGCCAAGATTGCTTGACCCATAACACAAAAGCCTCTAGGAGATGTTGTACAGACCGGTCTTACAGATTCGAAGTCATCCCCTTTTCTTTACATGCAGACCCCAAGCCCTGACAGTGGCCTCAGGTAGGTTACTAATGTCACAGTTGAAGACTAGGGGTATCGAACATAGTAGCTGGAAAATGCTAACAACGATGACATTGTTATCAACATTCTTAAGTGCCTGCAATTCTTCGCAGGAGTTTATGGCTGGAAAAGTCCCATAGAGGTGACCTGGTCTAGCTCTACCATCAAGGTAATTGAGACACGGGTGTGACTTGCTCAAGGTCAGCAGTTGATGCCTACCTGGGATTGGGTGTTTTGATTTCCTGCCTCGTGCTCTTTCCCCTGCACCCCACCCCTCTCTTATTGCTTGCCAGTTTATTGCAGGCTCTATTTCTACCCTCTCCTCTAAATGCTTTATGTTCACAGGACACTCTCCTCAGGATAAGATTACACTTTTTTCCACATTACTTCCCCATCCTCTCTCCTCTCCCCCAGTGCTGTAGAGTCGCTGCTGCGTAGTCTCCAGCTGAAACCAGTTAAGAGGGACTTCCTGCCAAGTGACTTATTCCCAGAGCTCAGGTCTGAGCAGCTGGGTATGGAGGAGTCTCGGTTGTATTCTTTCTGATATGTGTTACATATCAGCCTTGATCTGACTTTGTCAGGCTCAAAAATGTGCCTGAGTTACTCTGTAAACAATCACAAAACATCAGATTTAGAATATAAATGCGATTTATTTAGAACATAAATGTGATTCTCTAACTGTGCTCCAGGGAACCCTAGGGTTCCTCACGGGGTGCCTTCCATTCAACCTCTAATAGCAGGTGAGCTGGGGAGCTGAGCAGACTCAGGTTTAGGCCTTTGTCCCCTCCCCTGCCTTATTTTATTCAGTTGAGGTTCTGTGTAAGGTTTCTTGTGAAGAAAGGGGCTTCATGCTACAAAAATGGCTTTCAACCCTGGATGTAATCCAACACTCTCCTTTTAAATGTGGAGAACATGGAGGTTCGGAAGGAAGGAAGAGGAAACTGTAATAGTCCCGTGCGACGCTGCAGAACTAGTCAGTGACAGAAGCAGGGCTGGAAACCTGGTCTGCAGACTCTCCCCCAGCACCTGGCAGAGATGCCCTGGCCCCTCCAACAAGCTGTATTTTTGGCTGGATAGAGAGACCGAGCTACTGGAACCAGCACCACGGTGGCTGGAAAAGGAAAAGGAAAGGGACAAAACCAACACTTATCAAGTGACCACTGTGTACCAGACACTGAAAAGACATACATTCATTGTCTCGGAAGACATTCACGGGGCACCTCTTCTGTGCCAGCTGCTTGGCCCAGATCCCACCCCTGCCTGCCCCGTGGATGGACCCTTTCCTGAAGCCCCCCAGCAAGGCAGCTGGGGCAGCGGAGAGGAGAAGTGACTGACAGGGTAGCACGACCCAGAAGCGGCAGAGCTACCCCCGAACTGACAGCTATTGAACTCCGCATCTGCTGTGCTGGGCCGCATCGTGTCCTTACCCTTTGTGTGTGCATGTGTGTGTGTGTGTGTGTGTTTTACAGGCTCAGGAAGTCAACAGCCACCAGTTGCATGGGAACCTTCCAGATACTCGAAACTCAGCAAAAAGAAAAAAAAAAAGAAAAGAGAAAGCACAACAACTTGAGTTTTCCCTTACCTATTTGGAAAGTGGCAGGTCTTCTTTCCAGGCCTGTTCTTGGGGGTTGGGGGTGGGGGACACACAGCCTTTATTAAGTGGAGTTCCCTTCTAGTCTAAATTTGGTCTCCCTGTTCAGGCTTTCGTGATTCACCCTCCCGCTCACAGTGGAAAACCTTGCTCATCCTGCTGCTCAGCTTCAGGGTGGGTCTCAGAGCAGCTCTCCCTCGGGATCCGGGCATGGGCGAGGCTGAGCACTGTACGTGTGAGCAATGGGGTGATAACAGTCAAGAGCTGTGCAGGGAGAAAGTGTTTGCCTTCACGCGCGGGAGGCAGGGGGACCTTTGGTGGTGTAAGAAGTTTCCAACTATCCTTGTCTTTCAAAAGACAGTGTGTCTCAATAGAGTGCCAGCAACTTCTGAAGATATTTCAGGCCTTGTTTGGTTGGTTCTATTCGAGGATTCTTCCTGCTCTACTCTGCTCTTCCGAATATCCTTTGCAGAGACCAGGAGTCGTTTTGAATAAATTGACTGGGTGCTGGGAGGGGAGGGGCTGCTGGAAAGAGGATGGAAAGGAAGCACAAGGGTTGTGCCATCTGAGTACTGGGAAATGTAATGGCTGTCATCCCTTCGAACCTTGGCCTTTCCAGCCTGGTACCCAGGATCCTTCTTCCCTGCTCTCATGAGATGCTGGAGAAAGTTGTTGGTGGCGATGGCTAGGTGGGAACTTGGACATGGCCATGTGGCTTGAGTTTTTTTTAAAGCTTGTACTCGAGGCTTGTGTTGCAAGCTATGGAGGTAAATGCAGTGTCCCTCAATTTAAAAGTTATAAATCTTTATGAAAACGTTTGAACTTAAATAATAAGCTGAATAAAGTATTCCAAGTGAGCACAAAGGTTATGAAGAAATGAAAACCACAGCATCTTTTGACATCTTTGTCATTAACTTTCAGCTAGCTATTAACTTACGATCAGGTTCTCTCCCATTGGAAAGAGATCATTTTCTATATTCCTTCTAAAGAAGAATGAAGCACCTTGCTCCACAAAGAAGCTCTACCGGAATATTCCATTCTTTTTTTAGCAACTCCTTAGCAAAGACGTGGCAACTCTCAACAAAGTACCCCTGGGCCGATTAATGCCAAAAATGAGATTGGGGGAGGGGTTGGTGGTGGTAGCTCGGTGGCCTGGGACATCAGAAGATGGCTATGACTGCTGTGGTTTGGCCAGCGAAAGTGGCCTCTGCCCACCCGACCCAGTCCTTTCTCACTCTGAACACCTGTTAGCACCTCCCTGCACTCCCCACCCCCAGGCAGGGCTCTCTAACCATGTGGCACAAATCCTGGGCCAGGGGCCAGCCTGTCTTCCTTGCTTTGTGAGTCGTGGAGAATGAAAACAACATTCTACATTTTTGCGCTGCTTTCTGACCTCTAGAATGTCCTGTATGCATTTTCCCACTGGAGGGGTCCAGGTAGAAGCCTGACCAGGATAAAGCAGGTTGTCCACCCCTAAGGGACAGATGGTACTTGGTAGTGTTGGTATTCACTGAAGAACCCCTCTCCTTGCTTGTAATTACAGCGAATGCAAGCATTAGGCCAACACAATCCACCCGGGGACAGCTGTGCATTTAGGACATGTTACACACGGGAAGATTTTCCTTTGTTTTTAAAGAAATTATATCTCTATTCTCCGCATGCTTCTTCGCCTCCTCTACCATAGATCTCTTTCTTTCTGGGACAGCCAGTTCAGGTCATGGGACACTCAAGAGCATCGGGAATGGGCCAGGGCTGGACCTCTTGGGGCAACATTCCTCACGACTCTCTTAAGAGCTTAGAGATTTGGAACTGGTGGCAAGTGGTAAAGTTTTCAATATTTGGTAAACAGCCAGGGTCCTGAGCTCTGGGAACAGCCTTATTTAGCTCTTTAAAATTTGGGTTAGAGGCTCCCAAGAAGCTGGTGCAGGGCAGAGAAGTGAACAATTGCTTCTCCGTCACACATGACAGCCAATGGACAGCTCTGAAAGACTCAGCCCACAGTGGAGAGAGAGAGAGACCAAGGAACAGCCTGGGACCAGCTCTCAGAGGAGAACGTTTTCTTCCCCAACTGCTCTGCATCTGCCTGGATGTCAGCCAACATCTGTGAAAACCACAGTGCTGGTATGTTTTGGGCGAGGCTTGTGGCCATAGCAACAGGACGGGAGAGACCCGGTCCTTGAGAATGAGAACAGTGGATAAGGATGAGATACGGATCAGGCAGGAGAGGCTAGGGAGGCGAGGTTAACGTTGGACTTGCCCGAAGAACGGAGCCATTTTCTTGTTGTGGATAAAGCCCCCGGGTAGGGCAGTGCTTAAGGTCCATCTGAGACTCAGATTGTCAGATCCTTCCCTCTAATGAGCAGGAGTAGCTCAAGCTGAGATCTTGGGAGATTGGGAGACTATAATCACCCCAGTGCCTTGTTCTCATCAAATGGGGTACATTACGTGCCGATGATGTGCCACTGACCTACTGTGGGCTAACCCTTGTTGAAATCTTTTTGTGAAAGATGCTGTCCAGGGACATAAAAGAATGCATGTTCCTTCTGTTGGGCAATTCCTGAGTGAATCTCAGTCTCACACTGGTGTGAAGGAGGAGGAATAAAACCCACCCCATCCAGAGACGTGCTGTCTGTGGGAAGCCTGTGATTTGAGCACTGGGCTCAGGTTCAAAGATGTGAGTTCAAATCCTGACAATGCTACGATCTTTCACGTGACCTCTCTGTGCCTCTTGCTTCCTCACACATGAGTGAAGGTGGGGAGGTAATCTACAGGATCTCTCCAGTTCTGAATTTCTGTGCATCTACGGACTATAGAATAAAAGATTATGAGATACTTGTATTGGGAAAACCTCCTTCATTGTCCATGTTCAATGCCTGGAGTTGAGGACAAGTTTTAGAAACGGATAGGTTTCTTTTTCGACGTTCCCTCCTGCCCTCCCTCTGTCCCTACCTTCCTAACTCTTGCAAGTGTCATGGTGACCTCATGATTTGATGGGAGTTTTGTTAGGGTATAAAGTCATTTATCTCTTCTCAGTCTTATCTCCTTACCTCTAAGATAGCCCTAACACTCCTTAAGGCCTCGATCCCCGGGCTCACTTTTCCTGTCAACCCATTCCTCAGCAGGTCAGCCATCAGAGTTCCAAGCTATGGGGCCCCACACCTTCTTTTGTCCCATTGACCTTGACCCCAGCCCTGGCATTGTAGCATTTGAAATTGTTCATCTGAGGTAGTAATTCTCAACCCCAGCTGTGTAATGGAACCAGCAGAGAAATTAAATCAATCCCTGGAATAAAATCAATCCCTGGAGATTCTGATTCCACTGATCTTCACTGGTATTTTGTAATGTTCCCTAAGTGATGCTAATATGGAATCACTCTGAAAACTACTGTTAAAAGAGAACGGACCTCCTGCTGTTGGGTAACAGTCAACCTTACCATATGACCATGGAGGTTTTGTTCCTTGTATTCTGATATGGTTGCCCTGTGAGGACATGCCCTTTAGATGCGAGGTCACTTCCTGGGGTTGGCAGCCTCTAAGATTATCCTCAATGGTCCCCACTTCCTTGTATTCACACTCTTGTGTAATCCCTTCCCCTTAAGCCTGGGACAGACTAGTGACTTGCTTCTAGCCAGCAGTATAAAGTGGCAAAAGTGATGGAATGTCACTTCCAAGATTTCATTATGAAAGATGGTGAATTGCCTTGCTTGGCCTGTCTGTCTTTCTGCCTCCTCCTAATGCCCTTTTAGAACTCTTACTCTGAGGGGAGTAAGCTGATAAGTTGTGATTAGCCCTATGGAGAGAACCATATAGCAGGAAGTTAATGTTTCTGGTCCACAGCCAGGGGGGACGTGAGGTCTGCTGACCCTCTGATATGAGTGAGCTTGAAAGTGAAATACCCCAGTGGAGCCTTGTGATGACTGCTGATACTTTACAGCAGTGTGAGAGAGACCTCATGTCAGAGTTACCGGGCTAAGCCATGTCCAGATACCCAATGCACAGAAACTGTGAGGTAACAAATGTTTATGGCTTTAAACTAACTTTGAGGGTCATTTGTTACACAGCAATAAATAGTTAATACACTCCCTGAAAGAAGAAGTGGATCTATAGTCAGGAAGACATATCACTGGGAGGGCTGGGAGTGAAGGGCTCTAAGAGAAGGTTTCTGGAGGTGGGTGTTGAGCAGGCAGAACCAGGTTGCTGAGGAGAGGAAGACAGATGCCCAATAGGTAGAATCTTGCCAGCTAGATCATTACCTCTCAAATATTCAGTGTGCATTTAGATGACCTGGGGAATCTTGTAAAATGCTGATTCTGATTCAGTAGGTCTGGTCAGGGGCCAGGGAATCGACAGTGCTCCCAGGTGATGTTGATGCTACTGGTCTGGGGGCCACATTTTAGAGGACAGGGAGCTGCCCTGTTCAGATTTGTGTCTCTCTATGGTTGCTTCCTTCTTAAATAGTCTTCTCTGTTCCAACTCTGACTTGGTGGTGATTCAGGAAGCCAAGGAAGTGGCCTTTACCCGTTGGGGCAGAGTTTAGAAGGAGGAGCAGTGCCCCCTTGAGGCCACATGGTAGAGGCCGTGGTGAGGGAGAAACACCTCCCACGTGAATCTAAGAATTAGATTGAATCACAGGAAGTAGTCATTCATATAAGTAAAAATTGTCAATGATTAGCAATTTCATGAAGTTCCATAAAGTCTGGCCACCTGTCCCTAGTGAGAGATCCTCCTTTCAGGGATGGTCCTGGAGCATTTAAGTGTATAGATTCCTCAACCGTCTTTCTCAAACTTCTTCCTCGTTCCCCTAAACACAGAGGGGCACCAACCAGGGCGTGCAGCCTGAGGAAGCGTGCAGAAAAGTCTTTGAAGTCTTTTTTTTTTTTTTTAAATCTTACTATTCCGTGCCCATCAATGGAATATGTTCATTATAGTATAAAAATAATTTCCTCCCCAAATATATGTATAAAACTGCTGTATCAGGAAGTTGTACTTGGTCTAATGGGTGAGCTGGGTATATGCCTCTCCCAGGTGAGCAGCTCTGCCTAGACCCAAAGACCCCTTGTCCAACTCTGAAATTCCCATCTCCCCCTCGAACCACTCCCATCCCCTCACCTTCCCTGACCTCCTGACCTTGACCCTGTTCCCTCCTCTTTTCTCAGGGTCTACCAGTTCCCTCTGGCCATCATTTTGGTCTCTGCCAAGTGCGGGTCCAAGGTCAAGCATTTCAACTGTGTTCCAATAAATCCCCACGCCCTGGACCTCCCACCACACCTACCTGGATAAACCCTACCCTCTGGATAGACCCCACCCTCCTGGCTAAACTCCACCCTCCTGGATAGACCCACTCACATGGCAAAACCCCACTATGAGTTTTTCCCCCATGGACTTTTGGGCAGCAGCGTTTTGCCGTGAAAAGGATACTAAATGGGTAACACCATGTTATCCAGCCTCTCATGGGCTCTCCATGCTGCTCAACAGAGTTTTAATCCACCGTTTCTCCAAACTTCCCTGGTGTTAAGTATTTATGCAGGCTGTCCTAACAAGGCAGATTTTTGGTCCCATCGCAGGCCCACTGAATCAGTCTCCAGGGGAAGAGCTGGGGAATCTGCATTTTGACACTCCCTTCCTGAGATTCTTCTCCCAAGGCAAGCTTGAGGACCACTGCTGTTATTTACCCAGGATGCCCTATTCTTGGCCCCTCTGTGGCTACAGGGGAATTGTCCAGCCTCCCTGCTCAGCCCTGCCCCCCATCACCACCCCAGCCAAATCTGACGTTGCCTCCTTTCCCACTTAGAAGATTAAGGCCATCTGCTCTATGCTTTCTGAGTTTCCCTCCCTCCACCTTCCAACAGTCTCCACATTTCCTATCCTTTCCCCTTCTCTCTGGTCTCTTAGGGAAGAGATACCGTCCTGTGGCTGACTTCTCTCTCTGGGTCTGGACACCTCCTTGTCTGGGTCCTCTGACACCTGGCCCTTCATCACCTCCTTTCCTGTACATTTGGAGTGGCCCTCACCAAAGGGAATTTCTTATTTTTTTTTTAAAGATTTTATTTATTTATTTGAGAGAGAGAATGAGAGACAGAGAGCATGAGAGGGAGGAGGGTCAGAGGGAGAAGCAGACTCCCTGCCGAGCAGGGAGCCTGATGCGGGACTCGATCCCGGGACTCCAGGATCATGACCTGAGCCGAAGGCAGTCGCTTAACCAACTGAGCCACCCAGGCGCTCAGTTTCTTATTTTTTTTAATTATTATTTTTTTGAATGCTACTTCTTGTCTTCTCCTTAAGAAACAAACTATCTCGCACATAACTTCACTTATTCCTCAAGCTCATCCCCCAGCTTCCTCCCACCACTGTTGCCTCACTGCCCATGTGAAGCACCCCAGCTGGAAGTTCTTTCACCTCTCCACTCTCTGGCTTCACCGAGTGCCCTGCACAGTGTTGGCAGGGCTTTGTGATGCCCCAGGCTTAAAGCCAGAGTGGGGGCCCACTGCAGCTTGTAAGATGCTCTCATCAGAAGAAAGCCGAGGAGCCCAGAACAGTCACATGGATTTTGCTCTTCCCTGACACTGCTGCTCTGATCCAAAGCTGGATCCTTGGTGTCTCCCTTCAAATGCACAGGGCCTATCTTGTAGGAGTAACTACAGAGAGCGGTTTTATGGTTGCTATGTGTTGATCTGGAGGATGGAAAGTTGCTGAGGCCCACAGGTGGGTTTCTTTGCACAGACTGTGGTATATAGGTCCCCAAAGAAGACCTTTAGGAGCTGGGTGGAATATGGGCCAAATGGCACCTCCAAATGGGCTCCAGGTACTCAGCACTGACTATTTTTACTCCCACTGGCACCCATCAGCCTGACAGGCAATTTTTTGGGGACTTTCAAAAAAATTATTAGAGGTGAAATTCACATAACGTAAACTTAACCATTTTAGAGTGAACAATTCAGTGGTATTTAGCACGTTCACCATGTTGGACAAACACTACCCTATCGAGTTCCAAAACATTTTCATCACTCCAGAAGGAAACCCATTAAGCAGTTTTTCCTCAATCCCACCTCCCCGAAGCCATGGCAACTACAGATTTAGCTATTCTGGATGTTTTTTGCAAGTGGAATTATACAATGTGTGATCTTTGTGACTGGCTTCTTTCCCTTGGAGTGTTTTCAAGTTTCGTCCACTCTATAGCATGTATTAGTACATGCTTCATTCCTCCTTTTTCTTTCCTCCCAGATGTTTTTTTTTTTTTTAAGATTTTATTTATTTATTTGAGATAGTGAGAGAGTGAGAGTGAGAGCATGAGCTGGGAGACAGAGGGAGAGGGAGAAGCAGGCTACCCATTGAGCAGGGAGCCCGACGCGGGGCTCGATCTCAGGACCCTGGGATCATGACCTGAGCTGAAGGCGGACCCTTAACTGACTGGGTCATTCAGGAGCCCCCCAGATGTTTTCATTGAGGTAAGATAAACATAAAAATTTACCATCTACATTACTTTTAAGTGTACAGTGGTATTAAAAACATTCATAATGTTGTGCAACCATCACCATCATCCATCTCCATGAGTCTTACCATTTTGTAAAACTGAAATTCTGTTAAATGAAAACTCCACATTCCCTTACTCCCAGCCCCTGGCAACCACCCTTCTACTTTCTCTATGATTTTGACTACCTATAAGTGGGATGCTAGGCAATTCTTAAAGTAAAAATGGGCTCTCAGTGTTGCTCGCCAGCCTTGTGTGTCTTCATATAGCCCTCTAGCTCACTATTCCCCATGTTTTGCCTGATGATGAGAATCTGGGGGCTGGTATGACCAAGGATAACACATGGGCTGGAAATCCCATGTTAGTGAAGACGCCCAGCTGATTCTGACCAGAAACCAAAGAAAAAACCCAGGAGAACCCAATGCTTCCATCTTTCCCCCTTTGTATCTTCTACTGAAAGAACTCCATTTCTAGGCAGTATTTTCTCTATGATCTATGTTGTGGAGTTGGGGAGCATCCTTTCATAGGATCTGATTATTGCACCCAGATTCTGAAAGTAGAACAAGCATGGAAGATTCTTCTTAGTGTCCAGGTGCCATGTATTTCTATTCAGGTCCAGAAACCATCTCTTCGTATGCGTGTGAGTGTGTGTTTTAAATCTTGGCTAACTGTGTATCTCTCGTGCATCATCATTATTATTCACAATGTCATGGCGCTTATAGACTTGTTTGTATTGAAGCAACACAGATCTTCTTGCCTCTGCAGTTCCCTAACACCATATGTTCAGAGTGGTTACATCATCACTCACGAGGCTGCCTCTTCTAGTGTGCCTCTGTGTATACTGGCTCCAATGACTCTCTAAAAGTTGTTACTGTGCTTTGTTGATAATGCTACAGCATGCAGAAAAATGTGAATGATAATTCATCCTCTGGTCAGAAAATGTATCATCCTGAATTTTATAGTATAGGGGGACCATAGGTACAAATCTCCAGTTTGAAATGAATAAATCGTGGGGATATTTTGTACAGCCTGGTGACTATAGCTAATAATACAGTATTCCATATTTGAAAGTAGCTAGGAGAGTGCATCTTAAAAATTCTCATCAGAAGAAAAACAATCTTTATAACTATGTATGGTGAAAAAATATATTTATTACTGGAAAAAAAAGGTGAATTTTAGAGTATAAAGGTAGAAGAACACATCTTCTAACCCTGTCTTCTCTGAACTCTTTATATTATAATCCTACATTCTTGGAGTGTGTTTTCTTTCTATGTTGACTCCATCCTTGCCTTCCACATACCTCTACCAATGGGGAGGACAGACCAGAGGCCCTGGGTGCAACAACCAGAGTGTCCCATTCAGCAAGGAATGTCCAGCCCTCCACAGTCTGAGCCCCTGGAGAGCATGACATCATTACATTAACTGGAATCAAGAGCAGGCCTGGATTGGAAGGGCCAATTGGCAAGGCAGAGCATCAGCTAGAAAGTCCTCAGAGGCCTTTTCATAACCCCCAGGAGACTGCCTGACATGAACATGGGGAAGGGAGAGCTGTTGTGTGGGTCACCAATGCTGCTCAAGCCAAGGGTTTGTGATAGATGGTTGTTTGTTCAGAGCACTGAACTCCTCTCATATCTGATGTGAGTGAGCATCATCCAAAATCAGCATCTGAGCATTACTCTGATGGCTCAATTTCATGCAATCCAGAAAAAATACCATAGAGGCCAGCTGGAGCCTACTCAGGCAATTCCTCTTCTGGAACTGGGGCCTGAGATAGGGGCCCCAGAACAACCCCAAAGGCACAAATCTAAGAGGTCTTCAGAACATTTGCTTGAACCTGTGCACAGGCTGGGGGTTGGAGAACAATTCTAAGGGGGAGATGGAGACCGGAATGCACCCAGGGTCTCAGTCAGGCCGGAACCCCACCTGAGAGGCACCATCAGCCTGGACAATTCCAGGCAACAAAAAGGGGCTTGGAAAGTTTGGGGAAGGCTCTCCAAAGAACAGGGTCCCCTGAGGCATGGGGCCCAGGCCCAGGACTTTGCTTGTCTAGATCTAAGGGGCACTAGCAGATGACCCAGGTGTCAGTTCACATTCTCCAAGAAAGATATCACGATGAGATTAGATGTGTGAGAAACACACTCAGGGCACATGCTGGGAGGGAAAATGGGAAATATATAGGCTGAATAATGCCACAAAGATGTCTACGTCCTACTCCCCAGAACTTGTGAATAAGTTACCACGTGGGACAAAAAGCACTTCGGAGATATGATCAAGTTAAGAATCGAGAGATGGGGAGATTATCCTGGATTGTCGGAATGGACCCACTATGATCACAGATCCTGTATTATTAAGGAGACAGGAAGGCAGAGTCAGAGAAGGAGTCATGATGACTGAAGCAGGGGTCTGAGTGACGTGAAGAAGGGGCCAGGAGCCAAGGACTGTGGATGTCCTCAGAAGCTACAAAAGGCAGGGGATAGATTCTGTCTTAGAGCGTCCAGAATGAATGAAGCCATGAGGGGCTATTTCAGACTTCTGACCTCCAGGACTATAAGATAATAAATTTGTGTTGTTTTGAGCCCATAAGCTCGTAGTGATTTGTTGTAGCAGCCGCAGGAAGCTAAGATCAGGAGGAAGCCACAGGAGGCTGGGGAGTTGTCGGCAAGCAGGTCTAGCCCTTCCAAGAAGAGAGGGAAGGCTGGAGGGCTAGGAGGAAACAGTTTTAAGAAAGTTTTGGCAGGCTGATGACAGGTCCTTGAACCCAAGTTGCTTGAGAGAGGAGCCCTGACTGTTCCTGCTGTGCTGTCCCTGGCTGGGAGAGGTGGATTTCAGAGTGCTGGGGCTGGCCCGTGGCCCCCATGCTCTGTGATTTATTAACTCTGTGCATGTTCTGGGAACAGCTCCTCAGTAATGTCCCATGGCCTCTTCTCCAGAGGGGACACTGAGAAGAGGGGGGCTAGTGGCATTGAGGCCACAACTCCTATTCATTCTTTCTTTCCTTCACTCTCCATCTGATTGTCCCCTCACTGTTATCTCTCATCTTGGCAGATCGTGGTGGCTTACCTGGTGGTGTGACCCAGACCTCATTTCTGGAGGGACCTGATCCCTTTTTCAGTGTGGGTTGTTGGGAGTGTCTATTCACAGTTACTATGGGGGAGGGCCTGCCCAGAGCCACCCAAGGGGATCCCTGGGCTCCACACAAATTTCTCCTGCCCCATTATGTAAAAGGAGCCCTTCCTCTTCCTGCTGGTCAGGGTCACTAGCTCATGCCTAGATGGCAGGTCCCTGTAACTTCATAGGGAGCTTCTTTACCTCCTATCCTCTCTAGTGCATGTATCTTATCAAGTTCTCCAGTGAACTATCCACCTACTATTTCTTCTGTCCAATCACCATGATGTCATTATGTTCTGTAGGATGTTCAAATGGTCTACATATCTTCAGACCATTTTATGACAGAAGGCAGAATTCATCTAGCCTTGAGGCAAAGTTCTAATGGAGTAATGTTTTCCATCCTACATTAATACAAACTGTTTTTAATCCTCTTTCTTGATTGGAATTGAAAAGAAATGCATCTGCCGGGTCAGTGACTGCATGCCATGGACCATGTCCAGCACAGCACCTGTGATCGGGGTTACTATTTGTCTAGTTTTTGTAGATTATAGTCATTCCCTAAAATCTAGTCAGTTTCTGCAGGGGCTAGACTGTATTAAATGGAGATATGATTGGTACCATGGCTTTGTATCCTTGAGGACTTTAATGGTGGTACAAATGTCCATCTTTTTCAGAATGCCATATTGTTTTTGACTTACTACTTTGGCCATTGGAGGTATTTTCAGATATGGTGTTGTGCAGTGAAAGGTTTTGTCCCAAGGGCCAGTGTTGAAGCTAATCCAACTCCCAAGTATGCCAATTACAACTGTGCACTTAGGAAACAAGGAAATGACCACAGGCATGTCAGTGGAGCCAACAGGACCACTGTGAGCTGGATATTAACCAGGATCCCACTAACTATTGGGGCTTGTAGGTTCCTATTCTAACGGGTGGTGGGGGGCGGGGCATGGTGACACTTCAGGTCTCCAGGTATCAATGTCAACTCAGACCGTGTGTCCAGTAGTCCTTGAACAGTCTTCCCCTTTCCTCAATGATTAGTCACATACTACATGACCTCTGGGGGAGGACTATTGTTATGAGTTGAATTGTGTCCCCTAAAAAGAACATATGTTGAGGTCCTATCCCCCGTTATCTGTGAATGTGAGCTTACTTAAAAATAGGATCTTTGCAGATTTATCCACATTAGGATGAGTTTAGTTCATCAGTGTGGACTTTAATCCAACATGACTGAAGTCTTTATAAAATGGGGAAATTTGAACACAAAGATAAGCACAGAAGGAAGGCAATATGAAGACACAGGGAGAAAACAGCCATGTAAAGCCAGCATTGAAGTGACACATTTACAAGCCAAGAAACACCAGAGATTGCAACTACCACCAGATACAAGGAGGAGGCAAAGAAGGATTGCCCTCCAGGTTTTGGAGGGAGTGTGGCCCTGCCAACACCTTGATTTCAGACGTCTGGATTCCGGAACTATGAGAGACAAAATTTCTGTTGAGGTAAGCCACCTACTCATTACACTTTGTTACGGCAGCCCCAGGAAACTAATCCAACTATCTTCTCAGTACAGCTTGCCACGGTGTGGCAGGGTTCTGCCTCTTTCGTGAATGGATTCCAAATCGGACAGTTGCCTCAGATCTAGAAGCTAAATAATGAGACAGTCCCACAGCCCGCCCCCCCCATTCGTACTTTTGTTGTTGTAGATATTAAGCAGCACCCTTCTTGGCTGCCTGTTTATTTTGCCCTTGGGACACCACATATGTTAACCAACTACCTGATGGGCATGCCTCTTTGGCTACCTCTCTGACCTTACCAGTCAGTAGGGTGGTTTGGCCCCATGGCTTCTGGTGGTTAAGCCCAGATTCCTGGTTGCTAGTGCTTCCAGGCCCTCCCTCATTCTAACCATGGATATTCATAAACCCAGTTCTGCACCCACCCCTCCTGTGGTCAGCCCTGGTGTGCAGAGCAGAGCCACCACTGAGCATCTTGGTGATGCTGGTGCCCCTCACCAGCACAGGTCCAATGGCTTTGATGAAAGCTGTCATCTGTACCTTCTGAAGAGCATCATCCTCTGGTGGGTCTTTTGCCTCACCTAACATACCCATTCCAACGTGCCCACTGCTTATTCCTCCCTCCCTTAGCCACCTGTCAGGGCAGCTTGGGCATTTCTACTCCACCCAGCATTGCCCATCAGTTTCCCCAGAAGAAAATTTGTCCATCCCCTGGGGTCCTTGCCATGATGTTAAATCCTGAATCTGGAGAAATGGCCTTTGAGTCAATGAATCCTGCTTTGTCCAGTCTTATACTCTGATCCCTCTGATCAAGACCCTAGCTCTTGCCAGTAAATATGGCTAATTCTTACAGCAACTTTGGTGTGTAATTTCTTTGTTTCCTTATCAGGATCAGCATATCCCCAACCAGGTTATGCTGGACTTGACTGTAGTTATCACCTAGGAGGGAAGAGGAGAGGTGGAGAATTCCCAACGGGCACCAATTACCTGCCAGGGAGAGCAGAAGAACCTCTGGATGAGATGCAGGTGTAACCCCAGTGGAAGGCAGAAGGAAGGAAAGCACTTGGGGTGCAGGTCTAAGAAAGTTTCAGCAGGGCCAATGGGGAGACTCAAGGTCAAAGTCACTCATTAGAAATTAGAGGAATCCATGCCTCCCCAAAACAAGGCACCCTCCCCCCGCTTCTGAGTGCAAGCCACTCAGATGCCTTGTTTATGAAATGAGACTGACATTTATTGTACAGGAAACTGTGAGGATGGAATAAAACAATGCCTGAGATGTACCCCATTCAAGATGGCAAATACGTGCCCCTCCCCTTTCCACACCCAACACAGATGTCACAAATCCATGTTAGCATTTTTTCCCAGGGGGCCTGGTTCAACTTCTGAAACATTCTCAGTATAATGCAGCAAGTGGTCTCTGCAATGAAGTCTTGTTCCCAAGCAAGACCTAGGCACTGGCCTGACTCTCTGTCCCCAGAAAACTTTTCGTCAGGAGTCCTAAGACATTCCTAGGGCTTATTAACTAGTAGCTATGTTTAAAGAGTATATTCTGTAACTTCCGGGTATTCTGTTAGAATACTATTATCCAAACAGTGCATGGTAAAACTCTGGCTCAATGGGAGGGCATTCATTTCCTTGGGTTCTTTGCCAATTTTCAATTTAGGGAAGTTGAGGGTGGAGGCTCCCGTAACCATGGTGAAGAGAGGAGGGAAGACAGCTGGATGTGTGTGTATGCAGAAATAGAGTGGGTGGGGCTTGAGGGGTGGGTTGTGAAGGACGAACTTCTCTCTGGGGTGTGGATGAAGGCATGTACTTCTCGGAGAGCCCCCATGGGGTCACAGGTCTGTGTCAGCTGAATGACAGTTAGGAAATATTGTATCATGGTGTTCAACTCCAAAGTCTCCTATATTTAGGAACAGAGGGAAGAACGATGATGGGTCTGCTCCTTTCTCTTTCACTCTCCCAACTAATCAGACTTGCCTTGGGCAGCTCTGGGTGGAATGGAAATGGATTCTCCTCAAAGCAGTTGTGTTGGGTTCTGTTGAGACATACACTCACACGCATGCGCACCACTAACGCCTCCAATGGTGTTCACACAAGAGGCGCTGCTACAAGGAGACTGTGCATATTTCCGTGGTCAGCCAAGCTCCAGGCTGTGCTGTGTGCTTAATAGCTTACCAGCCGATGCACACGCTCAACGTCTGGTAATGACACCATCTTCTCAGTGTTCTATTTAATTTTTCCCTTTTTGACTGAGGGAGGAAATGGGCCACATTCTTTTCCCTTCTTTCCTCTAATTGCTGTCTACATGCACATTTTTTCTATTGAACTCCTTGGTGTCAAGGAAAGAGAATTTTCATACATTTAAAGCATACACACTTCTGTCTCTAGGCCTGTTGCCCTTGAAGAAGATTCTACTTGCCTTTGGATAACCTCAGGAAATTCTCTTGCTGCCCCGGATGCATCCCTCTGAGGGAGAATTTGTTATGGATGCCTCTGTTAGTGTAGACTGTAAGAGGTCGGGATGGTTATTGGTTCAACCTTGGGATTTCCATATTTTCCTTATGCTTCTTTTTTCCCCCTTGCTCCCTGTACAATGTGTGCATTATCCTTGATTTTTGATGATTATTTCAGATAAGGGTCTTTCTGTATTTAAAGAGGTAATTGTTTTGCATGTGCGTGTGACGCATGTGTTTGTGTTTATGTATGGGAAGGGAAAGGAAGGAAGAAAGGAGAAAAGGAAAAAAATATATAAGGCAAGAAATATGGCACAATCCCTGCTGGGCTGTTAACTTCTGGTACTGTTATGGATGAAAAAACCTGGGCAGGATTTTCTAAGGCAGTGCTTTATCGGAATAGGCAGGTATGGCTATTTGGCTATGTGCGGAGTAGAGTTGTCCAGTTACAGAGGACTCTGAATGGCAGGATGAGAGGTTTGCATTTAATGGATAGTGAAGAGCCATTCAGGCTTGGTGTGCAGGGGAGTGCCATGTGCAGACTGGACTAGAGGAGGAGGAGCCCGGGTGTGGGGGGTGCATGGGTGGCTGTTGGAATTCCTCACTCAAAGGAAGACAGGCTTGCACTGTGGGTGGGGGGACAGCAGGAATGCAGGAGATCAGTTAGAGGGGAAGGACACTTCAGAGGTCTGTGCACAGCCACTGATTGGATCAGGAGTCAAGGAAGAGGGAGGAGACAGAGAGGGACCCTCTGGAGTCAGGACACTAAATAGCACAGTCTGGAGGGACTGCTAGGAGGCAAGTGACCTAACAAGGACACATCATATTAGTACTGATGATTTTCTTTTTCTAAGATTTTATTTATTTATTTAGCTCTTAAATGGGGGGGAGGGGCAGAGGGAGAGGTAGGGAGAATCTCAAGCAGACTCCTCGCTGAGTGTGGAGTCTGACATGGGGCTCGATCTCACGACCCTGAGACCGTGACTTGAGCCGAAATCAAGAGTCAGACATTTAACCAACTGAGCCACCCAGCAGCCCCAGCACTGTTGATTTTCTGAATATGAAGGAAGTTGAGATGACCCGTTGATAGTTTTCATGCCCAAGGAGTACCCTAAGGCCTAATGAGCAGATTAGAAAGTATGGTAGACATATCTCCTTATGCAACAATTCACTCCCTGAACATGCCCTCATGAAATTAGATAAACAGGGAAAGACACGAATTATACCTGCCCAGTGTTCACGTTAGAAAACTCCCTAAATTCTTGCACCTGATGTGATGATGAAAAAGCCGTGGTTGCCATCTTCCCTCCTCGTCCTGACGGGGACTGCATTGACAAGTGCCTATCCAAACTGCCCCGACTTGTGCCTCCCACCCTCCTGGGGCCATGCCTTGGGGGCCCATAAGTGTGGAAAGGAAAGATGGGCACTGTGCTACTTGACACACGAACACATGGCACTGTGTGTGTGCAGACACTGAGCTCAGAAGGGTGACATCTCCATTGTCCCCGAAGGCCTCGCTGCTCCTCCTTCTCCTCTGAACCATCAGAGCTCATCCTAGGTCCTTGGAAAGTTCCACCAGTGCTAAGGTTAGTAGGAGGCCAGACACGGTAAGAAAGGGACTTAGCTCAGTGCCCAACACACACAGAGCAGTCAGTCCATGTTAACATTAACCATTATCGTTATATTCTTGCCACCCCTCTTACTCAGCTGCAAGCTATGCGAGGGAAGGCTTTGTGTCACCTTAGCCTTTGGGTCCCTTACACGACTCAATCATGGTAGGTTCCATAACGCTTGTCAAATGATGAAGAGTAGGGCCACATGAATTTTCTTCTTCACATCAGAGCTTTACATGTAGTCTTCGCTTTGCACAGTGGGGTGGGACTGTAGAAATGACTAAGCAAGCTGAAACTGTGTGAAGCAATCTCAATAATCAATGAGAATAATCAATGATCAATAATCAATGAGATTGTTTCATGACCTGCAAAATTTTTGTCAAAACATTAAGGACTTTCTTACTGTTGGTTGTAAATGTAAAAGAAAATTTTAAACATAGCAAAACTAATATTTAGCATACTATAATTTAAAACATTAGAAATATTGAGAAATAATGTTTGATTGCTTTATACACATTTTTTAAAAAGAGTTTTCAATAGTGAGAAATGCACCAAGCATTTTTTTTATGCCTTGGTGAATTATATTCCTCTCTAATTTCGGCTCAGCTTCTAACATTCTGTCTTTTACCTTGAATGCCATGAAATATCCCCGAGAGTTCCCTTAAGATGACTTTTTTTTGCCAGCATTTTCATCTTTTTTTTTTAATAATCATTTTCCTTGTTTATTTCAACAGGTTTGCTGGGTTCCTTTGGCTGCATATCTAGAATCTCTCAAACAACAGCAGTAGTACCATCTTTCCCATCCTTCCCACCCAACGCCCTTCAGGTATTTCTTCTATAACTCTGCTCCCGTCTGGTTAAACTTTTACTTCCCATATCACCACTTTCTGTTTCTTTGCTACACTTTTGACTCTGTTGGCTAATTCTCTTTAAGGAGTCTCCATTTCTGTAAAATGTCATGTGGGTTTACCCTTGGGAGATAAGGAGGCCACACAACCGCATGCTTTGCTGTCTGTGCATGAACTGATACCAGATGCGCAGTGACCAGTCACCAGCAGGCTGTGAAGGGAGTGATATGGTGGGTCCCCGATCATGACACACATCTGTAATTTATGTAGTGGTCTGTGAACTGAAGTGCAAGCAGCAGTTTGTACGTGACACAATTACTCACAGTTAATATACTGTGGTGACTGAAATTGGAACTGTGCTTTTGGGGGACTGGTATTAGTTAAGTTTGGTTACTACAGGGTAACTGGAATTTGTGTATATGGGAAATGTGCAAGGAGGGGGGCTGCCTGAGTAGTCCATAATGTGAGGTGTGCCTGATAATATAGGAGTAATTGTCACTAAGTGGTTTTTGTTATTCTTGACCATCAATTTATAGAGGTCCTTGTTGAAGGTATCAGGTTGCTCATGTGTGAATGAGCTTTCCTCCTCCAAGAAATGGTATTCCCAGTTTTCCTCTTTGAATCCATTGCTCCACACGTATTTGAGGGAAATTTGCTTGATGCTTTCTAGAGTGGCTTCCATGCTGTGGTACCCAGATCATGGTGATCAAGCACATGGAAGAGGAGTTAGTGTTAAAGAAGCTGCAGGCTTTCTCAGAGAATTTAATACATTCATGTGCATTGTGAATCTCTAGATATATCATGTTTCCTGGATTCAGAACTGCTATGATTTAAAAAGTGCCATTGGGTTAATAACAGCTTTATAGAAAGTGTCTTGGCCTACTAGGGCTACTATAGCAAATTTCCACACACTGGGTGAGTTAAATAACAGAAGTTTATTTTTTGACAGTTCCAGAGGCTCTAAGTCCAAGATCCAGGTGTCAACAAGGGTGGTTCCTACTGAGGCCTCTGTTCTTGGCTTGAAGTACCTTCTTCCTGTGTGCTTGCGTGGTCTTCCTTCAGGCACACACATTTCTGTGGGAGTCCAAATGTCTTATTCTTACAAAGACATGAAGCAGATTGTATTAGAGCCCACACAAACAGCTTCATTTTAACTTAATCAGCTCTGTAAAGGTCCTGTCTCCAAACTGAGCCACATCCTGATGTACTGGGGGTTAGGGCTTCAATATATGAATTTCACTGAATGAAATTCAGCCCATAAGAGGATGTAAGGAAATGCTGCACACTAATTATGAGATGAATTCTGAGTTTAGAAATGTGGAAGAGTTGGTAAAAGTTAGTATTAGAATCAAGGAAATGTGTATACAGTATTTGTCAAATTTATGTAACACTGGCACACTTCTTTCATAAATCATCTCATTGAGATTGTATTCTATTGATCATACTTAATACAAAATGTCAAAGTTGGCTGGTAAAGAGACAGTAGGAAACAACTCACTCATTTTTGTATGGTATAGAGAAAGTTATCTACTAAAAGATTTTGCTTCAATTTTCCTGACTGTCTAAATATGTATATAGAAAATTTACCACAATCATCAGAGATTTAAACTCTTGGCCTCCAAGTTCAAGTTTAAGAGGGGCTCCTTAGTTGCTGTCAGTTGCAAAATGGTCCTTTCCAATGGGGGTGAGCCCTTCATCTTGTGATGTTCCTTACTTTGCGGGGCTCCTTGGTGCTAAATCTATACTCTATCAGTCAGGATTCTTTGGGTGACACGTGTGCCTCATTTCAACTTTGGATGCCTCTAGCTTCCCATCACAGTTTTAAACCCTGGTGAGGGACATCTGCAGGACCTCCCCCAACATTCACATATGCTCAACCTGGAAATGGAGGTCAATGGAGCTAGGGACAGAGGCCAGGGGATAAATGCTCTTGTCTCTCATCCCTCAGGTAGATGATTCTGAGATGTACTGCATAGATTGCTCCAAAAGCCCTAGCAAGATCTTTCTCCAGGCATCCATCTTTGGGGTTAACTTGATAATACATCCTTGCATTAACATTTCCTCCTTCCCTCATTCCTGCTCCCTGGACCCTCTTTGCGTATCATTGCATGTAATGCTCTGCTTTCGGGAAAATCCAGGCTAAGGCAGATGGGGTCTTCTAACTAGATGCAGACCTGAGTCCTGGGTCTTTGCTTGGGACCCCAAATAACAGTGGGATGGGATGGGATGTGGTACAGAGGTGGGGAAAGTGCAGATGCCCAATGGAAAGGAGGGTTGTTTCCAAAATCAGGGAGGAAATAAGTTGCAGAGACCAAAAACAGGTAAAAGAGCAAAAGAGAGGATTATCCACTATCTATATCATGGCCTTGAGTAGCAGTAGAAACTAGACTTTCAGAAATACGGTTTTATAAATGGTCAGGCTGGAATTTTATTCACAAGTATGCCCTAGTGGTAGTTAGCATTCCCTCTATGTTCCCCCTTTTAGAAGAGACAAAACAGTCATATTTCCCAAATTCTTAGTTATCAGAACATATCTGTAGAGGAGGTAAGACTATTATTCTCATTATACAGATGGGAAACAAAGGCAAAGTGATTTATTATCTCCCAAAGCCATAAAAGGCAGCTGCTGAGTTTGGGATTATGTTTTGGGTTTCCTGCCCATTGCAGTTGAGCCCCACCTTTTACTGGAACCAACCCCCGGGGAAGAAGGTTTGCTGGGTTTCCTGGAAGGCAGAGGTTTGCATTTGCATGCTCTGTGCTGGGGCTTTTGACTGGGTGCAGCCAGGAGAATGTTGCAGTTGGTATGCCTAAGGAAAGGGAGGGGAGAGAAAGCATTCTGAGCAAGCCAGCCTTGGGATTGGGCTGTGTCATCGCCAACCATCTGCCCATGACTGGACTTGCCAGTGCCCAAGAAGAGTCTCTCTGACTCCATCCATGGACACCAAAGGACAGAACAGAACTCATTTCTCTACAGACTTGAGTCATGCCAACAGGTATTCTTTGAAAAATCACCATTTGTAGTTGAATCCAAAAAAAAAAAAAATAATAATTACCCCCAATATTTCACTGTAATTTTCATGTGCTGGTGAACAACTATGATTTTCAGGAGAAATTATTGCCACTGTATTTCTCAGTTGAAATACAGACAAAAACATGTTTCAACTTTTTTTTTTTTTAAGATTTTATTTATTTGACAGAGAAAGCACAAGCAGAGGGAGAGAGAGGGAGAAGCAGGCTCCCTGCTGAGCAAGGAGCCTGATGTGGGACTCGATCCCAGGACCCTGGGATCACGACCCAGGCCGAAGGCAGCCGCTTAACCAACTGAGCCACCCAGGCGTCCCTCAACTTTTTTTTTTTTTAATGGTGGCTCTCATTTATTTTCAGCTTTTGGGGGTGTTTCCTGGGTCTGTATTTTAAGGGAGGGATAAGTGGGGGGACCAAAACATCCTTGGCATTTATTAATGGCATTTACATAGGTTACTCTATTTAGTCCCTGTGAGACATGTACTATAATTGTCCTCTTTACGGAAGAGCAACCCGGAGCTTAGAGAGGTCCCATGCCATGAGCATCACTGGCCAGGTTAAAGGAGAAAACTAGCATCCAAGCTTGGCTTTGCCTGACTCCAAAGCTTGTGCTGTTTCTACCACACACAGCTTAGCTTCCTGCACGGCTCATTCACAGTGCGGATGAGCTGGAGGTATTCTGGGAAGCCCACTGCCACAGTAAACCCAAATCCTGGGCTTGTCATGTTTTTTCCAGCTGTGGTTTTTTCCTGCTTTTTATTATAGATGTCAGATTTTCCTCCTTCCCTAAAAGTTATCCACACACACACACACACACACACACACACTGTATCTAGGTAGGGGGGAGTGGAGATGGGAGACAGCAAAAGTACATGTTAAGTTTGAGTATGTCTTAGTCTATTAGGGCTTCCAGAACAAAGTGCCACAGACTGGGTGGCTTATAAACAACAGACATTTTTTTTCTCACAGTCCAGAAGCTCACGATCAAGGGATCAAAGCACTGGCAGATTTGATGGCTGGTGAGAGTCTGCTTCCTGATGAGGCTCACCCAGCCATCTCCTCACTGAATCCTCACCTGATGGAAGGGGTGAGAAAACTCTCTGGGGTCCCTGTTATAAGGGCACTAGCCCCATTCAAGAGGGCTCCACCCTCATGACCTAGTCACCTCCCAAAGGCCCACCTCCTAATGCCATTCCCTTGGGGGTTAAATTTCACACATGAATTATGGGGGGGCATAGGCACCCCATTTCATTGATTCTAAGATGAACACTTTCTCATGCGTCAGCCCCATGCCTAATGCTCACTGTTGGCCGGCAGCGTGTGGCCCAGTTCTCATTGCAAGTGTATGAGCATCAAAGCTCAGACAGCAGGTGTCAGAGACTTAGAGGAAAATCCCAGATGATCATGGAGGACTTTTAGAAGAAATACAGCCTTAACCAGAACTCTTCTGAAAGCTCTGGATGGCTCATAGGACAACTGTGGGTAGGAAAATAGGGATTTCCAAGGTCCTGCATCAAAGAGGGATTCCGAAGAGGTAGATTCTCTCTGTGGAAAAAGTTTTAGGCATAACTTAAACCAATTTGTTTAGCTTATATTTCCCTTTTTGTGTATGCAGAATAGTGATACAAGATTTTAAAAATTCTATGTCCAAAGAGCTCTAGAAGGACTTTTAAAAATTCACTTAAAATAAAAACCCTAAGTGCTAAGAAAGCCTTGTGACACGAATAGTTAGCTATGAGTGCTTTTCCTTTCTTGGTGCTTCACTAAGTGTATGTTATGCCAACAGAGTTTCAGATCCCATGGTATACGGTAGTATTTATGTTTTATATTTTAATACTCATCAATCTGTTTCTAATGTATTCATGGAAAAATATGTGAGCCATCTTGCCATTAAACTATTTTCAAAATCTCATGGAAACCTGCCAGTAGTTTTGCTATTTAGCTAAGAAACTCTTTTGCTTTTGGAAGAAGGAAGTTCTGATATTGTAGGGCTAGGTTTCTAGATATATTTTTGGTCAGGTTTTTGTTAATCCTGGCATTTTTGTAAAGCAAAAAAATCATCATAATAAGTGAAGACAAGCAACATCAAAATGCTTTCATTATACAAAATATGCAATCTGGAGAACACAGTCACTTGTTTGGATTGTATAAAAGTTGCTGTGGATTGTATAAAAACATTTCAGTTCGAAAGCCCTGCTTACTTGCTCCTGCTTTGACTCATTATGATTAAGGATATGTGTGTCCTTGAGTTCCCTTGGTGGTGGCCCCATGAATTTATTTATTGGTATGTTTAAATAAAAAAATTTAACCTTATCATTGGTGCTGCAGGTGTATTTATTTATATTATCTTGCTTTTAGAAAAACACTACTGTATCATAAAATATTTTCACCTTAAATTACTTCCCACAAGCCTCAAGTTTCATGCAGTTCCTATCTGGGCATAAGAAGAAATCAATATACTTTGGTTTGAAGGGCAGTGGACTTTGGTTCTTGGCACACTTTCAGATAACAAATGCTTCACGGAAAGTAGGTCCAGTCTTCCCATTTTGCGCCATTCATTCCATACTGATGTTGCCTTGAAGTCATGTTTGGGCTGTTAGCAGTTTCTAGGCTTGGAGGAAATTGCATTTCCAAAAAAGCAGAATGCGGACATCGTCTGGGTTATGTACACCTGCATTAAACACAGCACTCACCCCCAACACCAGCCCCCTGATTTGGGATTTGGTGCTCTGTTGGCCTTTTGAAGGAACAATCCTTCTCCCACTCCATGGCCCCCAAGACCCCAAGAAGCCAAGATCCTCAGTGTCACCCTTCCTGCCCACCGTGGTGGGGGTCTGGCTTGTTCCTTCCACATATGCTCTCCAACCTATGGTTCCGGAGCCTCTGTGGCTCCAGATCTGGTGCCAGAGTTTGCTCCCACGGTCCCAATATCCGGAGGGGGAGAAGGGTTTCAGCTCTTCTGATCAGCTGGATCCCTGTTTAAAACTTTCGATGGTGCCCCATTGCCTTAGGGATGAAGTCCAAACTCCTAAGGCGGCTTCTAAAATCCTTCATCATCTTCTGGGCTTCAGGGAACCTTCCCGTGACAGCTCTGCATTCCTGACCCTCCACCCCAATGCTCCCCGACTCTGACCTTGGTCCAGTTCCCCTAGCTTGCCATACTTTCCCTGGCTCCCTGGTCTCTGCATGAGGCCTAGAGAGGGTTCGACTGGTTTTAGGGAGTCCTGTAAATGCATTGCCAAGAGTCTCTTTATTTTCATGGGAAAACACATTCTAAGCCAACTTGGAAACCAATGTGTGGAGCACGGTTGGCTGTAAGCAGGGGCTGCACAGGCTTTGTTAGCCAATCGAGTTACATTAGAAGAGGGGGGCCTGGGGACTAACCCCCTCCTCCAGCAAGCCCTTTGAGAGCTTTGGAAGCTTCCACTCGGAAGGCTGACCCATTTGATTCCTGCCCCGTGTGGCACATAAGGGTGCCTGGAATAGAACTGGCTAGAATAGAACGCTGGGCACCAAGGCAGCTCTGGTGAATAGTCCAGGTGCAAGGGGACGGCGGGGCCAGGAAAGCCAGCACCCGAGGGCCTCACCACAATGGGAAGGGGCACAGCTAACTCACTTGCAAAAGATACCCGGGGCTACTGCAAGCTCATTCTCAGGGGCTAATAGGTTTGAAATCAGTATTTATCGCAGGGGCTTTTCCTTGTGTGACTTCTGCGAGTTCTCACCTTCTTTCTAACCTCAGTAGGACACCTTCCCTTCCCTGGAGTTCAACTATGTGCCAGAGCTTTGGCTTGATGTCAAGGCTTCTGATGCCATATCAGCAAACATTTCTGTTATTCTTATCAAAACCAGCAGGTGACTTTTCTCTGGCCACAGTGAAAGCAGAGGCCTGCTTAGGCAAGCCCTGGGTGGTGGGCCAGGGTGCAGAGTCTGAGGGGGCTGAGCTGCGGGGTGGGCCTCCTGGAAGTATTGTTATGCAGGTGGAGGAAGGAAAAACTCCAGGACATTGTGGCTGAAGAAAGCAGTGACTCTAGGCAGACCTGGGATGTGTGTGTGTGCGTGCACAGGCAAGGACCTTTATAGATTGCTGGATATGGTGAACCTCAGAGCTTGCTAGCATCCGCTGGTAAGCAAGCTGGCTCTATTTCATGACCATTCCCTAGGCCAAGTCTCTGTCCATGATAACTACTGTGTATCAAGAACTTACTGCTATAGCTCAAGCACTGTCCTAAGGAATTTGCATATATGCCCTCATTTCATCCTCGTAACAATCCCTGCAGCATTATTATCCCTGTTTAACACACGAAGAAACAAGTTGGAGAGCTTGCACTGCTTTTCCAAATCTGGAAGCTGGGTCCCTCTGATAACCACAGCCAATGAGCTCTTCTACTATTATTTGTCTCCTGGGGGATTATACAGAAATGGGCACTGCTTGGCTTCCAAAGATGCAGTAGAGAGAGGAGACTACGAGCTCATTGCCAGACTTTTTCCTCAATATTCTTCAAAACGTGTTATCAGAAATACAATAAAAATGGCTGGATGTTGAGATTCAGGGACACAAAACCTGTTTTCTGGCTTCTTACTGGCTTCTTTTCATTGCTACTTCTAAATTCAGTGAGCCACCCTCCTGCCCTGCTTAGGAACTTTGAATGGCACCTGTTGCCCTCGGGGGTCAGATCTCAAGCCCTTAAGTGGCTTCCCGAGTCCTCCAGAACCCTTCGTCGGGTGAGCATGCGCACTATGGTCTGCACCTTACAAGGGAGCAATAACGCCATTTCAATCGAACATCTCTCAGGAAAACTATCAGACCCGTGTTTGTACAAGAAAGACACCTAGGAGTTGCTGGTGGGAAAACCCTCCGTGTGAGTGACTCAGAACTTGGAAACGGCACTCCCACCCCAACAGAATAGTTACTCAGCTTCTGGTTATTTCCTGCAGAATCCCTTCAGCTGGCTCAGCCTGCCTGGAGCTGGAATGGGTCTGGCCGCTTGGCTGGGTCCTCCTCTATGCACCTTCCCACCACCCAGAGCACCGATCTGATAAGGGCTGGGGCCTCAGTGTTGCCTGTGTCCCCCTCGGCTTCCTAAAATGCACAGCTGCCTTTTGCTTCTGGGAAAATATTTATTGAAGGTCTGGCTGTAGCTGAGAGAGTTTGACAACTCGTAAGGCACAAACATTCTTTATCTGCAGGATGAGGTTAGTTTCTTTTGGGCCTGGTGTTTTGTAAGAAGGAAATCGCTTTCATAAGCATCAGATTAGATCCAGGAAGCATCCACAGGACAATGAAAAGCTGATAGAGGCCGAGCGTCAGGATTTTCCCATTGGTCACTACTGCCACCTTCTGGTTGATCTTGTGAACTACACAGTATGGACTGTATCAGGAAAACTTCCTTTACCCCAGTATTCGCCTTTTTTATAAGCTCTGTGTGGCGCAAAAGGGAAATAAGAATTATTCTTTGAATAGAGTATTTATTGGTAGATTTCATATTAGCAAGAATGATAAAGCAGACAGAAGAATGACATAAAAGTAAAAAATATAGTGGACTGTTTGCATTTGAGGCAATAGGGAAAAGAATCCGTAAGAGCAATTTGTTACACCTTCTGACTCAGCATTCATTAGCTTTGTCCAAAATAGGTGTTTAGCCCTTATCTGAGTTTCTAAAACCTCCTGTTCACTCTCTAAAGCTGATTTCTTAGCACGTTTATGTTACTCTATCAATCATTTTGGAAAATCAGTACAAAATTAGGGACTTAAGTGAAAATCGTTACCTACAAAAAAATTATTGGGTGTAAGACACGTCCCTACTTATGCAGTTACAAACCTCAGTCTTTTAAAAGTTTTTATTTTAATCAGTCGATGCTCATCACAAGTGCACTCATTAATCCCCATCACCTACTTAACCCATCCCCCCACCCACCTCCTCTCTGGTTTCCATCAGTTTGTTCTCTAGAGTTAAGCGTCTGTTTCTTGGTTTGCCTCTCTTTCCCTCTTTCCCCCCTGCTTTGCTCATTTGTTTTATTTCTTAAATTTCACAGATGAGTGAAGTCATATAGTATTTGTCTTTCTCTGACTCTCTTATTTCATTTAGCATCACACTCTCTAATTCCATCCACATCATTGCAAATGGCAAGATCTCATTCTTTCTGATGGCTGAGTAATATTCCAGTGTATATACACCACATCTTCTTTATCCATTCATCCACCAACGGACATATGGGCTCGTTCCATATTTTGGCTATTGTGGATATTGCTCCTATAAACATTGGGGTGCATGTATCCCTTTGAATTAGTGCTTTTGTATTCTTTGTGTAAATACTCAGTAATGCAGTTGCTGGATCGTTCGGTGGTTCTATTTTTAACTTTTTGAGGAACTTCCATACTGTTTTCCACAGTCGCTGCACCAGTTTGCATTCCCACCAGCAGTGTGGGAGGGTTCCTTTTTCTCCACATCTTTGTCAATACCTGTTGTTTCTTGAGTTTTTTGTTTTTTTTTTTAAAAGATTTTATTTATTTATTTGAGAGAGAGAATGAGATAGAGAGCATGAGAGGGAGGAGGGTCAGAGGGAGAAGCAGACTCGCTACCGAGCAGGGAGCCCGATGCAGGACTCGATCCCGGGACTCCAGGATCATGACCTGAGCCGAAGGCAGTCGCTTAACCAACTGAGCCACCCAGGCGCCCTCTTGAGTTTTTGATTTTAGCTATTCTGACAGGTGTGAAGTGATATCTCATTATAGTTTTGATTTGCATTTCCCTGATGATCAGTGCTATTGAGCATCTTTTCATGTGTCTGTTGGTCATCCGAATGTCTTTAGAGAATTGTCTGTTCACTACTTATGCCCAGTTTTTAATTGGATTATTTGTTTTTTGGGTGTTTATTTGTATAAGTTCGTTATATATTTTAGATAATAACCCTTCATCAGATATATCATTTGCAAATATCTTCTCCCATTCTGTAGGTTTTCAGTTTTTCCCCATTGAGGATGATGTTAGCTGTAGGTTTTTCATATATGGCCTTTATTATGTTGAGGTAGGTCTCCTCTAAACCTACTTTATTGATGGTTTTTATCGTGAATGAATGTCATACTTTGTCAAATGTTTTTTCTGTGTTTATTGAAATGATCATATAGTTCTTATCCTATCTCTTATTGATGTGATGTATCACATTGATTGACTTGTTAATATTGAACCATGTTTGCAACCCAGGAATGAATCCCACTTGATTGTGGTGAATGATTTTTTAAAAATGTATTGTTGGATTTGGTTTGCTAGTATTTTGTTGAAGATTTTTACATCTCTGTTCATCAGAGATGTTGGCCTGTAGTTCTCTCTCTCTCTGTCTTTTTTGTAGTGTCTTTCTCTGGTTTTGGTATTAGGGTAATGCTGTCCTCATAGAATGAATTTGGAAGTTTTCTTCCCTCTTCTATTTTTTGGAATAGTTTGAGAAGAATAGGTAATAATTACTCTTTAAATGTTTGGTAGAACTTGCCTGTGAAGACATCTGGTCCTGGACTTTTCTTTGTTGGGAGTTTTTTGATCAGTGATTCAGTTTCCTTGCTGGTAATGAGTCTGTTCAAGTTTTCTGTTTCTTCCTGTTTCAGTTTTGGTAGTTTATATGTTTCTGGGAATTTATCCATTTCTTCTAGGTTGTCCAATTTGTTGGCAGATAGTTTTTCATTATATTCTCTTATAACTGTTTGTATTTCTGTGATGTTGGTTATTTCTCCTCTCTCATTTGCAATTTTATTTTTTTGGGTCCTTTCTCTTATTTTTCTTGTTAAGTCTGGCTAGAGGTTTATCAATTTTATGGATTTTTTTTTTCAAAGAAACAGCTCCTGGTTTCATTGATCTGTTCTATTGGTTTTTTGTTTGTTTATTTGCTTCTATATCATTTATTTCTTTTCTACTCTTTATTATTTCCTTCCTTCTGTGGGCTTTAGGTTTTGTTTGTTGTTCTTTTTCTAGCTCCTTCAGGTGTAAGGTTAGGTTGTTTATTTGAGATTTTTCTTGCTTCTTGAAGTAGGCCTGTATTGCTCTAAACTTCCATCTTAGAACTGCTTTTGCTGCATCCCAAAGGTTTTGAACCATTGTGTCTTCATTGTCATTTTTTTCCATGTGCTTTTTAATTTCTTCTTTTATTTTCCAGCTGACCCATTCATTGCTTAGCAGTATGTTACTTAACCTCCATGTATTTGTGGTCTTTCCAGATATTTTTCTTGTGGTTGATTTCGAGTTTCATAGCATTGTGGTTAGAAAAGATGCATGGTATGATTTTGATCTTTTTTAATTTATTGAGGCTTGCTTTGTGGCCTAAAATATGATCTATTCTGGAGAATGTTCCATGTGCACTTGAAAAGATTGTGCAGTCTGCTGTTTTGGGATGGACTATTCTGAATATATCTGTTAAATCCATCTGGCCCAATGTGTCATTCAAAGCCATTTTTTCCTTGTTGATATTCTGTTTAGATGATCTGTCCATTGATGTAGGTGGGGTGTTGAAATCCCCTACTATCATTGTGTTATTATTGGTTAGTTCCTTTATGTTTGTTATTAACGGTTTTATGTATTTGGGTGTTCCCATGTTGGGTGCATAAATATTTGCAATGGTTATATATCTTCTTGTTGAATTGTCCCTTCTATTATTATATATACTGTCTTCCTTTGTCTTTTGTTACAGTCTTTGTTTTAAGGTCTATTTGTCCTGATATAAGTATTGCTACCTTGTCTTTCTTTTGGCATTCATTTGCATCCTAGATGTTTCTCCATCCTCTCACTTTCAATCTGCAGGCGATTTTAGGTCTAAAATGAGTCTCTTGTAGGCAGCATATAGACAGGTCTTTTTTTTTTTTTTTTTCTTTTTATTCATTCTGTCACCCAATGTCTTTTGTATGGAGTGTTTAATCCATTTAATTCAAAGTAATTATAATAGATATGTATTTATTGACATTTTATTACGTGTTTTGTGGTTGTTTCTGAAGATTTTCTCTGATCCTTTCTTGTCCCTCTCTCTTTCATGGTTTACTGGGTTTTTAAATGGTATGTTTGGAATTCTTCCTCTTTTTTCTTTGCAAATATATTAGTGTTTTTTTAATTTGTGATTACCATTAGGTTTGTATATAACCTTTTCCGCATATAGCAGTGTATATTAAGTTGATGGTCTTTTTAAGTTTGAACCCATTCTTTACTCCTCTCCTCCCCATGTTTATGTGTATGGTGTCATATTTTACATTATTTTATTTTGTGAGTTCCTTGATTGATTTTTTTTTTTACAGAAGTATTCATTTTTACTGCCTTTGTGTTTCCTACCTTCATACTGTCATTTTTAATTTTTCCTTTCCACTCAGATTCCCCTTTAATATTTTTTGTAGGGCTGGTTAGTGGTCATGAACTCCTTTAGTTTTTATTTGTCTGGGAAACTGTCTCTCCTTCTATTCTGAATGATAGCCTTGCTGGATAGAGTATTCATGGCTGCAGGCTTTTCCTTTGAATTCAGCACTTTGAATATATCATGCCACTCCTTTCTGGCTTGGAAAGTTTCTGATGAAAAATCCCCCCATAGCCTATGGTTTTTCCTTTGTATATAACTGTCTTCTTTTGTCTTGCTGCTTTTAATATTCTTTCTATATCACTACATTTTGCCATTTTAATTACCATATATCCTTCCCCAGATTAGGGGAGTTTTCAGCTATTATTTCTTCAAATAAATTCTCTGCCCCCTTTTCTGTCTCTTCTCTTCTGGGCTCCTATAATACAAATGTTATTACATTTGATGGAGTCACTGAGTTCCCTAGGTCTATTCTCATTTTACATAGTTATTTTTTCACTCTTTTGTTTAGCTTGATTACTTTTCATTACTCTGTCTTCTAGGTCATTAATTCATTCCTATGCTTCTTCCAGCCTGCTGTTCATTCCATCAACTGTGTTTCTCATTTCATTTATTGAGCCTTTTATCTCTGCTATGTTATTTCTTATCTCTGTGTCAATGGTCTTACTGAGGTCCTCTACTCTTTTCTCAAATCTAGTGAGTATCCTTATGATCACTGCTATAAATTCTCCGTCAGGCATGCTATTTATATATGTTTTGCTTAGATTTCTGGCCGTGGCCTTGTCCTGTTCTTTCATTTGGGATAAATTCCTCTGTCTTCTCATTTTGTCTAAGTCTCTGTGTTAGGAAAGTCAGCTACATCTCCTGTTCTTGAGGGTAATGGCTTTATGAAGAAGAGTTCCTGCAGTACCCTACAATGTAGTGTAGGGCCTGGCACTTCTGGGAGTGTCTCCAATGTGTGCTGCATGCATTCTGCTGTTGTATCCTGGCCACTTTATCCTTTAGGCCAGTCATCTACAGATGCTCTGTTTGCCTGTTGTGGGCAGTGTTTGGTCACTGGCCCTAATGTGGCGTGTTTTAACTAGATGTGCTCTGGTCTGCTTGTGAAATGAGACCTGTTGCTGCCACTACTGGAACCAAGGCTGGATCTGGAGACACAGTGTTGGCGGGGGGGGAGGGGGGAGCTGGTGTTCTAGGGGAAGGGGCCTGGCACACTGGGACTGAGGCAAGCATGACTGAGAAGGATAGTTACACTGGAGTACAGGGGTGTAGAGCTTGGTGTAAGCAAGTTAGTTAGTAAGTGTTGGTGCTGTGCTGGTTCCCACAGGTGGTCCAGTGCTTTTATGCTAAGGCGTGGAGGAGGAAAATGGCCCCTGCCACTTCCTTTTTTTCTGGAGAGGTCTCTCTGTGAATGCTGCCTCTCTGGGACATGTTCTGAGATGAGCAACTAACCTCTCCAGTGTGTGCCCCAGGTGTTCTTCAGATTGCTGTTTCCACACTGTGTGTCCAAGGGCTGTTTGCCCTGCTTTTTCTCCAAGAGTGGCTCCAATGTCCTTTAAGCTCTCCCAGAGCCAAGCATGCTGACCTTTAAAAGTCCAGACTTTAAGCTCTGCGGGTTGTAAGAGCTCACAAAATTCAGGCCCTCTCTCTTTCTAAGCCAGTTGCTATGGGGATTCATTTTTCCTGTGTGCTCTCCTGTGTGTTAGTGTGTCTCTGGACCTTCTCTGTGACTGCAGCTCCCTCCCCACCACAACAGCCATGATGGATTTTAGAACGCCTGGGACAATTACACTTCCTGCCATTAGAGATCCAAGAGGCACATTCTCATTGCTGCCGCAGACACCCAGAGCAACGATTACACTTCTCATCCTCTTTTGAAGTTTGATGGCCTTGTGTTGAGTTCTGGCCAATATGGTATATGTGTAAGCTGCATAAACAACTTTCGGAAATGGCTCTTAAAAGAAAAGGACTGTGCACTCCTTCCCTGCCCTCTCTCTTCTCTTGCTGGCTGGATTATGATGAGATGACTAGACCTGAATAGCCATTTTGGATCATGAGACAGAAGCCCTCTGTGGGAGGATGATGAAGGCCCAAAATGAAACAAACCCAAACCCACTGATTATGGACAGCCTAAGTTCATGGGAGAGAAAAATAAACTTCTAACTTTGTAAATCACTGCTTGATTTTCTGTCCCTCGAAACGGAACTTAATCCTAATTGAAAAAGGTCTACATTTTGTATGTAAAGCCTGAAGGCTATAGGAGTAATATTTCTTATGGTATAAATGATGGCACAAAGAAAAGTTTAATCACCCAGGACAGTGATGGGGAGATGATATTTATCCCATAGGCTGAGAGTGCTAGCAGATCCCACCTTTCTGTTGCTAGGATGGCATTCCTCTTAGTTAGGAAGGACAAGAGAAGGAAACCACTGATGTTCATCATGGAGAAGTCTTTGAAAACAGCATGTGAGAAAACGGCTTAACCCCCCCCACTGTGTGCCAGGTTCACAGAGTTTGCTGAATGAAGGGACCAAGAAGGAAACCAGCTTGATTTTAATTGTCTGTCAAATCTGTTGAAAATTAACTTTTTCTAAACAAATTCCTTTTGAAGCTTTCAAAGCTTGGGAACATAATAAATGTTACCCTTCATTGGGCTTGTCATTAATTCAACCCAGTGCCATTCTTTGACCATGGCACATGGGCTGTTTTCTGGAAGGATATGGCTGTCCTCTCTGATGACTTTCAAAACATGATTTTACCCATCTAAACTTTTTAGCTATGTTACCCATACCATTTTTAACCCTTATGTGTGTTTTCAGTGTGTGGCAACTGAAGATTAGCAAATTCTGTTTATTAAGTGCCCTACAGGTTAGGAGGCATTAGAAGAGGAGGTACATGGGCCTGGAGATAAACCAGTCTGATTCTAGCTTTGGCTCTGCCATTGAACCACCGTGTCACCTTGGGCTTAATTTTTGAGATTGTTCCCATTTGTGATAGTCCTTAGTTTATGGGGTTGTTGTGAGAATTAAATTAGACAATGCATGAAAAATCTTAGAGGCTCAGTACAGAGTGCTGGTCATGTTGTAAGTACACAGTAAGCATTAGCTATTGCTAGCAATTTAATGCCCAGTCTCCAGTCCCAGGTTGTCCAGTATAGCATCTACTGGTCACATGTGGCCATTAAGCACTTGAAATGAGGCTATCCCAAATTGAGATGTGCTGTGAATATAAAATACAAACTAGATTTTGAAGTCTTAGTATGAACACAAGAATGTAAAATATTTCTTGGATAATTTTAGAAATATTGATTACATGTTGGAATGATAAATTTTGGATATATTGTGTTAATAAAATATATTATTAAAGGTAATTTCACGTGTTTCTTTTTCCTTTTGTAAAATGTGGCTACTAGAAAATTTAAAATTATACCTATGGCTTGCACATCAGATTTCTTTTTTACAGTGCAGGTCTAGGTAGGCAGATGGGTGGGATGGTAAAGTGAACCCCAAAATCATGGTCCATGTGGTTAGTATTTGGTCTTTAATAGGGGCTTGGATGAAGTTCAGGTAGAGGAAATCTACATGCTAGGGCATGGGGAATACTTAATACTAATCAATTCTATATATACTGTTTGAGGTCAAGGGGTGGTCACTGAGTGAACAGCACTCAGACACCTGAGTCTAAAGAAAGGCTCAAAAATCCAGGGGTTCAGACAATGGAAGTTCAGAGAGGTGCAAACCAGGATCTGGGATGGAGTCTAAGATCCAGGGTGGAGCATATTGTTGACAGAGCACCAAATGGCAAGGAGTGACCAGGGGCCTGAACCAAGGAAGCAGCAGTTCAGGGGTGGAAAATCCACTTCTCAGGGGCATTGTTGGTATGGGCACAATTCAGTTCCACAGATATTGATTAGAACCAACTATGTGCCAGACCTTTTATTAGAAACTCATTCATGAAAGCACTGTGCTTGCCTGCAAGGTGCTCACAGTCTGGTGGGAAAGACAGACAAATAAACAGATAACTGTAGCACACAGTGATGAAGTACTGTGATAAAAATACAGTGGGAGCTCATAGTAGAGAAAACTAATCCATTCTTGTGGGTAAGAGACATCTTCCTAGAGAAAGCAACATCAACTAAGACCTATGGGGAAGTAGCCAGGAAAGAAGGGGTACGCACATTTTAGGTAAGGGAGCCGCATGGGCAAAGGCTAGGTCAGGAGAGCACTGTGCAATCTGGGAGTTGCAATTGCTCAGTTACCTCAGAGTAGATTGAAAGGTGGGAGTGGTTGGAAACTGGAGAGAGGAGGAGAGGCCAGATCACAGAGTGGATGGCAACACAGATGAAGGGCTTTGAGGGCACAAGGCAGGGGGCTTTATAGAACTTTAAGCACAAAAATGGTATGGCCAGATTTGTGCTTTAGAAAGATTTTTCTGACTACCTTGTGAGGGTTCTAGTTCTGGATAAGATGTATTAAACACACCCCATCCAGTCTTTCCCTCTTAAATCAGGTGTAAAACCTGGACAGAATGCATGGAGCAGCTATTTAAGGACTCCGAAGGTAAATAGTAGCAAATGGATCAGAGAAGATCAACAGTTGAAGTATCACTAAGCCAGTGGTGAGTTTACATTTTTTTCCTTTCCAATATTTCCTGGACTCAGCACAGCCTGAAACCTGGAAGGTGGCACGAGCAAAAAGAAAGATCCAGGAGAAGCCCTCTGGTTCAGACTTGAGGAGTGGATAAGGGATCTTTTTTTTTTTTTTAAGATTTTATTTATTTATTTGACAGAGAGAGAGATAGTGAGAGCAGGAACACAAGCAGGGGGAGTGGGAGAGGGAGAAGCAGGCTTCCTGCCAAGCAGAGAGCCCGATGTGGGACTCGATCCCAGGACCCCGGGATCATGACCTGAGCCGAAGGCAGACGCTTAACGACTGAGCCACCCAGGCACCCGATAAGGGATCTTTTAATAGTAACAGAAAGTGGGAAAATCCCCATTTCTCCTCTTTTCTTCATTCTCTTTCATTTCAGTCCCTAAGCAATCCTTTGGTGGCAGCAGGAACAGTGGCAACAAAGGGAGCCCCAAAACTGTGAGGGAGGGGAAACTTCCTCTCCAACTGGTAAAGCTGTGGTCCCAAGAAGATGGGCTGAACCCTTGTTATTTTTTTTAAACTTTCTTTCATTGCTTGGTCCCAGGCATGGGCTCAGTTGCACCAAGTGTGTCAGATTGAGTAAATAAGTCCCCACATTTTGGCTGGAGACTGAAAAGACCAGAAAATATTGGGGAAATCACAGAAAGGAAGGAGCTCAGGAAAGCAATCTTATAAAGTTGTTTTTGAACGGCTGGACTCACCCTTGAGCTGCACATGAATGGATCTGAGCCTAAACAGAATGTCATAGACTTTGAGAACTGACCCATTGGTTAGACCAGCACCAGCACCCAGACTACCCACTGGGTGGCACACATGTGGGACACATCTGAATAATGTTGCAGAAGCTTTGACAATGGTACTGATATTTAAACCACATGGGCAGAGCAACCTGAACCCAACAGAACCTGCTAAACAAAGCAGTTTCCCTGTCTAAACAAAACCATCAACATTCCCCATAGGTTTGAAATAAGACTTGGAGACTTATAACACAATATCCAAAATATCCAGGAAATAATCTAAAATTACTTAGCATGCAAAGAACCAGGAAAATTTTAACTTGCATGGGAAAAGATCCAACAGATGCCAAAGCCATGATACCATAGATGTTGGAATTATCTGACAGACTTTAAAGCAGCAATTATAAGAATGCTCCAAGAAGTAATGGCAAACCTTCTTGAAATGAATGAGAGGATAGAAAGTCTCAGCAAACAAAAAATACTAAATGGTGAAAAGAACCAAATGGGAATTGTAAAAGTGAAAAATACAGTAACCAAAATTTTAAAACCTGAGTGGGCTTCATGGAAATGATAAAAAGCCAATGAACTTGAAGATAGATCAATAGAAATGATCTAATATGAACAACTGAATGTTCAGCTTCTAATGTTCAAAATTGATTTTTCCAGCCTGACAATAAGTTTTGGTAAAGGAAAACATCTTATAATATTTTTAGCTCTTATTTAGCATCTCAAGAACCATGCCTGGGCGGTGGGGGGTCGGGGGGGTGGTCCATTCATTCCATAGTATGCCTTAGTTGTGCAGCTTGCTGCTCTGGGTAGCAGAATGAGGGAAAATCCATCCCTTTCCATTCTGAGAGATGATGAGAGAAAAAATAATGAAAAAGAGGCAGGAGAAGCAGCTGGTTGGAAGTGTGTTGCAATTTTCTCTATTTAAAATGCTGTGGAGAATTGAGAGTGCTGGGGTATCAGAGGTGTTTTGGAGCTGGCTTGTATAAGCTCTTTGGAACTAACTGTTAAAATTTCGGAATTTTGCAACCTGATTGTTAAAATAGTTTGCAGCTTGAAATTTGACATCATGGGGATATTTGCACCATGATAATTGGCAAACACTTCAAACTCCTGGAGAGCCTGTTGTTAAATTACCAGCGTAGTACTGTGACAGATAGATCAAAGGGAACATGATGGGGGCAGAGGGTGGGGCATGCTTTCCCTCTTCACCATTTGGAGCCCTGGAAGACAAAGCTATGCAGAGACTATATTAGCAAGGTGTGATCGAGCATGGTAGTATGCCATGGTTGGACAGAGAGCAAATCTGATTAATACTCTAAACCCTACCTGGTTTGTCAAATCACATAAATGTTAAACTGAAAACCATGGGCCTGCTGTGGTAAGGTGAAGATCCCCACCACAGAGCCTGGTCAAGGAACTCAGATTCAGCTGTCTATTGACCAGGGAGAGCTGAGAGAAGGCTGAGTCAGTGGGAGGATTCACAGAAATGGAACTGGCCACAGGGTCATGAGGCTCAGATATCATCAGCAGACTGGCGGATCCAACAGACAAGATCAGAACACCTTAGTGCCAGATTGACCAAGATAAGATGGGGCTGTGGATAGGTCCTGGATCCCCAAATCCCTTTATTCCACCTCCATGAGGTCATAGAAGACCTCCTCCCCCATATAACAGATACCACTGGGAAGAGGTGGCCTTGGAAGTAAGGGGACTGAAATATAATTCCCCCATACATGAATACCAAAGGGACTGCTGAAGTCACTACATCTAACTAAGATGGGAAATCAGTCTGTAATTATCTTTCCTCTGCTACATGATAGTGGGAGCTCAGTAGGAAAATAGAATCTGGTATAGATCCAAACTAAACAGACCACATTTTTTCTTCCTATTTGACTGGTAGTATAAATTTGCTACCCGGCAACACCTGAAAAATAAATAAATAGTGTAGCTTGTGTTTATCCAAATGTATAATTCATGATTTTTTTTTTAAAGCTCAATCATTCTTTGCAAACAGAGGTTTGACTTCACCTTTATTGTGCAGATGGAAAAGACGCTGAAGCGTATTGTAGTTGAGGGATTTGAAAGACTACATCTTGGGTGCCTCTCCATTATGTGGGGCTTTGCTGTCAGGCTGGTAAGTCCAGAAACTATTTTTTTTATCATTTATCCCCGGAATAACCAGGATTAGAGGATGTGGTTCATTTTAAACTCAGGAGAGGGGAATTGATAAAGAATACTGAGTTTATTCAGTTGCCTTGAAAAATGAAACTGCCAGTGGGCTGGAAAGCTCTAACATGTAGGATGTAAGGGCCAAAAAGATAGCTGAGATCATTTATTCCAGGAAAATGAGACCAGGAAGGGGAAAACACATACTCAAAGTTAGGCAGCACATCCATCGTCCATGACCAGGTTAGAACTCAAACTCAGACCCCAATCCCATTTTATGTAAGGACTCTAGGATTCTACCCCACCTCTCCCTCTGCAGAAGAGTCTACGTGAGGAACCACATCACAGCTGGGAGGCTGTTTAAAGGTCCTGCAGTTAGAACAAGAGCTTCATTCCACTTGCCAAACACATGGGGATCTCCCGTGGGCCCATCTTTCAGATACACAGAAGCTGATTCTCTGCTTCTTTTTCTCTAAACTCCATGGAAGAAAGATCCCTGGGTCTTTCCTGAGGCCATAAATGGTTAGTTAGGACATATTATCTTTGAGTGACATGCTAAGCCCAATACACAGTTTTGATTGGATCAAAATGTGTCCCAAGTCATGCAGTAATAATAATAGTGGGTGGTGGTAGGTCTCGTTATTGGGCATTTGTTGTATATAGGTCAAGTATTGGCTCTGAGCAATTTACATGTGTTATCTTTTTATTGACAGACTTAAAAACATCTCTAAGGGTCTACTAGTTTCTGCCTCAGAATGTGTTTTTTTCCCCCCCCATGTGGGCCTCCACGGCCTGGAACTGTGTGGCTAATGGGCCACATCAGCTGCTATGCTTCGTTTGGCTGTCTCAATACGCCATCTCTTCTCTCTTACACCCTGGGTGCCCCACATGGCTGTGTCTTGGAGGGCTCTGAGAGCCTTGGGAACTCTTGGGGGGAGACCTGGGCTCTGTCAAGCACGTACTTTCTCTGTTACATGGGTTGGAATCTGCGTGTTGGCTTCTGTGCAAGGTTGGTGAGCTGCTTGAGAGACTTGTGTTTTGTTTTCCACAAGGAGGGAAGAATAAAGGCACTGACTGAAAATTGGAAACGTTTCAGAGAAATGTAATCTTCTAGAGATACAAACATAGTACAGAGAAGTGTAGGTAAGTGGTTGAGCTTTATGGTCTACATCTGTGTGGGCCCTTCGCAAGAACGAATGGCGGGCGAATCCCCTTGTGTGGCCCTGGACTCTGAGAGAGGCAGGCTGGTGGTGTGGAAAAGCTATGGCAACAGATACTTGTGGGGCAGCCGGCCGTCAAAGAGCTCCTGACAGGCTGACTGAAATGGGAAAAGGGGTAGACAAAATAAAAAAGAAGGACATCCTGGCTTGGACTCCAAGGCAGAGGACGGCATGCTGGGAACAGCCTGGCCCCTCTGTGCCATCTCTAGTGGGTCTGACCGTTTAGATCAGTCAAAACTTGGGGAGTAGAAGAGCTGATAAATACAAAGAATTGAGCAAAACCCTGTACACTTCATCAAAGCTTCTCTGTTTGGTATTTCTGTTTCATTTTTTAGTGATCAGAACTTTAGAAAAATCCACAAAGACCTTTGTTTTAAATGGTGGTAAAATATGCATAACATAAAGTGATCATCTTAACCACTCATTCAGTGGCATTAAGTACCTTCACACTGTTGTGCACCCATCACCTCCGTCCATCTCCGGAACTTTGTCACTTTCCCTGAAACTGAAACTCTGTCCCCATTAAACACTAACTCCTCATTTCACCCACCACCTGTCCCTGGCAACCACCATTCCACTTTCTTTCTCTATGAATTTGACGACTCTAAGTACTGTGTATAAGTAGAATCATGCAATATTCATCCTTTTGTGACTGGCTTATTTCACATAGCATCATGTCCTCAGGGTTCATCCACGTTATAGCATGAGTCAGAATGCCCTTCCTTTTTAAGGCTGAGTAATAGTCCATTGTATGTATAGACTACATTTTTTTTCATCCATTCATCCATCAATGGACACTTGGGTTTTTTTCCACCTTTCAGCTATTATGAATATGGCTGACTAGGTTGCAAGTATGTCTGCAAAATGGGGAGGAAGGGCAAGCCAGGCAGGGCTCCACACTTCTCCTAAAGGAGGGCAGTGAGACTCTACCTTCACGTAGCTTCAAGAGCTTAGACAAAGGCCCTGGTTGGGGGCTGACACTCTGCCCCACTCAATATGGCTGGTCTCCACACTTTATCAAAAATATAGTTCTGCTGGGGTGCCTGGGTGGTTCAGCTGGTTAAGTGGCTTGCCTATGGCTCAGGTCATGATCCCAGGGTCCTGGGATCGAGTCCCGCATTGGGTTCCTTTTCAGCAGGGAGCCTGCTTCTCCCTCTCCCTCTGCCGCTCCCCCTGCTTGTGCTCTCTCTCTCTCTGTGTCAAATAAATAAATAAAATCTTAAAAAAAAAATGTAGTTCTGCTAAGAATAGCTCTACTTAAATTATTGACTGGGTACCAGTTTCAATCATGATAATTGGATAATTGATTTTAACCTCTTTGAACTTCATTTAAAAAGTCTTTTAAAGGGGGATAGTATTAGTTTGCAGGGTAGTGGTGACTTTTAAATTACCTAATTTGTAAGAAAGTATCTACTCCAGTGCTCTTAAAAGCAAGCCCATAATAAGGACTGCAAAAAAACCATTTCAGGTAAATCCAAAGTCAACGTGCTCAAAGCCACTGTTTCTCAGTGAAGTGTTTTTCCTTTTTCACTCTTTCTGGGATATTTGAACACATTTGTTTGCTTGCTTTGCATCAATCAGAGACCTTCCTTCTTTCTTTCCTTTCCTTTGGAGAAAGAGAAATAGAGGGAGAGGGAAAATGGGTGGAGGGTGGGGAATCATCCTAAGAATATGAAGTTCAAGAAGGCCAAGATCTTCCCTCTCTGTATTTCTCTGATAAGAGATATTTTCCTGTCCCATTACCATAAGAGTTTGAATCTGTTCCCAGCTTCAGTTAAAGGGACTGCTACCCTTAACAAAGAACAAAGCATCTTGAGAAAAAAATTAAACAATGCCTTTGAACACGTTTTTATCATAGTGCTGTTGTCTGCCAAAATTTCAGGATCAAAGAAATCTGAAAAGATTTATACAATAGTGAACCCTTTGTGAAAAATGTTAGATTAATGGGGAGACCGTGTCAAATATTAAGCATTTATGTTTCCTTTCTCTTTTTCTTGCCCACTAAGAAAAATAGACTCCGAATGAACCCATTTTATTTTTTTTCAAATTAAAAAAAAATTGGTAAAATTATACACAACATAACATGCACCTTTAGCCATTTTTAAGTTTTCAGTGGCATTAAGTATATTCGCTTTGCTGTATAGCTATTACTGCTGTCCATTTCCAGAATTTTTTCACCAAGCAAACCTTTGTATTTTAAGATACAAGTTGCATCAGTGGATTTAGAGTCCATATTACCTCTCAGTCTGTATGTAGAATTGTTCTAATGTTCTATATAAATATGTGTTTGCACATGAGCAGGTACAAATGACTCAAAGGAAGAAGGGACTACTAAGCCCTACATGTGACATATTCCACAGAAGGATCTGTGAAGCAGAAACTGTTATTCCATTTTACAGAAGGCGAGACAGAGAAAAATTAAGTAGCTTGCCCATGGTCACATAACTGGGAAGTGATGTTGCTGGTTCTCAACCCTGATCTGTTTTCAATGGCATCATGCTTTCCAAGTTTAGACCACCTTAAGCACAAAGGAAAGAAGGAATGGGGTTTGGGTAAGATGCAGACTTTAGGACTGTTAGGTTGCTAGTTATTGAAAGGAACTTCCAGGGGCGCCTGGGTGGCTCAGTCGGTTAAGGGCTGACTCTTGATTTTGGCTCAGGTCATGACCTCAGGGTTGTGAGATTGAGCCCCACGTCAGGCGCCACACTGGGGGTGGAGCCTGTTTAAGATTCTCTCTTTCCCTCTGCCCCTTCCTACCTCTCTGTCTCTCTCTAAAATTAAAAAAAGAACTTCCAGAAAAGTGTGTGCTTTGCTTTGTTGGAGGTTTTTAAGGATTCAGGATGCAGCTCTTCTCCTGCCTTAGGTATCCTTTGACTGAAGACCTCTAGAGGATCTCTGTGGCTTGTGGTTGCTTAACGTGTCCCATTGTTACGTGTCATTGTGAAATGGTAACGGTAGGGACAAAGATGGGGAAGGGACAGATTAGCGAGCTGGTGGCTGTGGAATACTATGTCAGAGGGGAGGATGTCTGGGCTGGGCTGCTTCTCCTGGACATTCCTGTTTTGCTCAGAATATCATATCAGAGCTGGAGGAGGGGAGTGTTAGAAAGGAAACAGATGGCTTCTTCATGAATACAAGGATGGACGGACTTTGCTAGAAAAGTTTCACCCTCCACGGATGAACCGGAGACTTGTGCCTCATTTCTAACTGAAATCTGGTGATGTCTCTGAGGCTGCCTCTCAGAAAGATGTAGTTAGGGTAATATCATGATATGATATTAGCTAATTTTTGGCAGTCTCTGTACTAGACACTAGATGGTAATCATTTTACTTGTACCACATCTCCAAATGACACAAACACGTTGGTTCTGTCATCATCTCTATTTAACAGGTGAGGGGATGCAGGCCACATGGCCCAGAAGTAGCAGGGGCAGAATTTCAACTGAGGTCCATCTGCACCCCAAGTCCTGCTCGTCTTCACCATGATACTCTGACTGTCTGGCATCGAAGTTACATACACATGGGTACTAAACGTGGCTTCACTAGTTGCTGCCCTGTGCTCTCCCAAGAGTCTCAGTTTGTAATATTATCAGTAATGGGAAGTATACTACCTACTGCATTGGATTTCTATGAGGATTATGTAAAATTACCTGCATGGAAATGCTGGCTAAATAATAGGCACATGTTACAGATTGGATTGTATCCTCCTCAATGATGTGTTGAAGTCCTAACCCCTAGTACCTTAGAATATGACCTTTTTTGGAAGTAGGGTGTTTACAGAGGTAATTAAATTAAAATGAGATCATTAGAGCTGCCCGAATCCAATATGGTTGGTGTTCTTATAAAAGGGGAAATTTAGATATAGAGACAGACACGTACAGAGGGAAGATGGTGGAAAGACGCACAGGGAAAGGACCATGTGAAGACAGAGGATTGAAGTAATGCATCTATAAGCCGAAGAATGCCTGGGGCTACCAGAAGCTAGGAGAAGCACAGAATGGCTCTTCCCCAGCACCCAACAATACCTTGTTTTTGGGCTTTTGGCCTCCAGAACTGTGAGACAATACATTTCTGTTGTTCGAAGCCAGTTGGTGGTACTTTTGTTACAGCAGGTCTAGCAAACTAATACAGTGCACAGTCAACATTATTCTTCTTCCTTAGGCCATTCATTCCACAAATATTTTAAGCCAAGTAAAGGTGAGTGAGTCCTTGTTTCTGCTGTCAAATTGCTTAGACCTCAATAGGGCAGACAGAAAGTAAAGAAGTAATTATAGAATGTGGTTAGAATGGTCAAGGCAAGGAGAGGGTGCTAGAGGACCTCGCCTTTAGCCCAGCCTGGGCATCAGCGATGGGAAGTTCCTTGGAGGGAGTGATATCCCAAAAATGATGAAGTAGTAGCATTTTGGATAAGGACACTGTCATGGAACAAGGATGTTAACAACTTTTTTGTTATAATGGCACAGCTCAGTTCCAAGTTGATTGGAAAAATGGCAGGGACAAGCAAGATTAGCGGGAAGCCTATGTATTGGTCTCATTCAGCAGTTTTGCCTCCAGAATAATTTTTAGCTTGGGTGGCTCCTTGTTAAGTTTGGTTATTGGTAATGGCGAGTGGGTACTAGGGTAGGATGGACTGATGATGAGATCAGGGACCATTAATCAACAGGCAGAGACCGATGTCTCTGTGAGGCAGAATATTCCTTTTATTTAGTGCTCTTTCTTCAACACATGCCACGTAGTTGGACCAGATTTCAAAGCTTGGCCTGGGCCACTGGTAAGGTTGTGTAGGTTGTGGACTGCACAAAATGAGACAGAGGACTGAAATCCAGTGTGTGCCCACTAACCAAACCCAGTATCTAGGCATAGGCCTAGGTCTGGCCAAAAGACAAGCATTCCTTTGCTTTGCACAGAAGTATCATCTTCTTGCCAAGGCATATGACACTGATTCTGGTTTTACAAGAGTGGGCACTTTTTATAATCACACGTAATTTTTATAATCACATACAACAGATGCCGTCAATCCCAATGGTAGTCCCAAGCATGGCATTTGATCTTGCTCCATGAAAGGCATCTGTTCCTTTGAAACAAAGTGTATCCTGCATGCTGGAAGGCTGCCCAAGGAGTCCTTGTAACACAGTTAGAGACTGGATCCACAGCAATTCTGTCTTCCGTTCTTATTAGCTAAATTACTACCTCTCGGTTATCTTGCTAGTCTGAATATTTACTAGATGGCTTCTGGCTCACGCCCCTGACATTCAGATAATATCTGACTTTTGTGGAGTCTAGAGAGGAAGAGACATAATAAAGCTCTGAGCAGTTGCTAATAAATGTTAGTTATAAATTTGTTCTGTGCAGTTAGGACACTGTTCTCCACAAATTTCGTTCTTGCCATACACATAACTGTCTAATCCTTTGTAAATTTCTCTGACTTTGGAGTTTCTTCTCCTCCAGACCCCATGGCATATTTTCTTGGGGGGTAAGGTAAAGGGTTGCTGTGGGGGTTGAGAGGTATGCTCTAGGCCAGAATATAAACAGACAATAGGTTCTGATGCTATTGTCAGGAGGATGGTGAAGAAGGAACTCTACTGACAGTAGGAACAATACACCTGTCTGTCTTCCAGCAGAGGGAAAAACAGTAGTGTGAGGATAGTACAAATGTTACAAGTGGGTCCAAATGGAGTTCCAGATGTCAGTGGGGAAACAGAGCTGGGCTGGGATCACGCGGTTAGGAAATGGGATCCCCATTCCCATGTGGTTCTGGGGAAGGGAAATCCTGCCCACGAGTAAAATTGGAATTTCTTGTGTCTGTCTGTGTATTCATATGAAGACACTCTAACAAACATAACTTAATTAGACATCAGTGACTTAGTATTCCACTTGCATGTTACAGAACCTCTCCAGACTCTCCTCTTACCTGAGTCTGATTACATCTGGGTGCCTCGTGTCAGGTCAAGAGCAGCTCTTTCCTATTTCATTCTTTACCACTCTCTTTGGCACCGTTGTCCGAGCTCTTAAAGCTACTGTTGTGTGTTTCAGGGCAGCATGGCGCCTGTGCCTAAGCCTGGTTCTCTCTTCCCCCACCTTGTGCTGGGTCCTTCCAGGTTTGTGAAGCAAGCCACGCTGGGTTCTACCCACTTGCCCGTGTACCATAAGGTCATTGGGCCCTACAAAATGCCATGGGTGCCCTGAATCCCTCATAAAGCCAGCTTCTGGCTCAGCTTTTCTCTCCTCGAGGCTTTGCCACAAATCCAAGGGACTGGGCAGGGAGATGGGACACCAGGACCTCCTTTTGCCTCTGTCTTTGCTGCAACACAATGCCAACATCATCACTTACACCCTGAAAATATCCAGAAGAGATGACATGGTGTCCTTTGGTAAGGTGATGATTGGTTTCTTTCCAAAGTTGTGCTGATTTTTAAAATTTCCTTTTTTTTTTTTCTTTTAAGAGCTCCTTTCCCAGCCTTGAAAGGCCTCTGGGAATAAGCTCCCCGAGAGCAAGAACAGGTGTGACCCGGCTCTTAGTGGATGACTTTAGTGCTTCTTTCTGATTCCAACATTCTGGGTGCCCTGAACCTGGCTGTGAAATATAAAAGTCAAAACACATAAAATATTGGATAATGAAATCCAATTAAAGAATTTAACAAAACAAATAACCTGTGGATAGACAGGCCTTAGGATATGACTGTGATGAAAAAAGAATAACCCATAAATACAAATGAATTGTAGGTAACAGTGGACAAATCCAATATGATTATGAAAAACAAGGCAGGAGTGATAAGCACCTTTTTCTTCTCAATGACTCTAGATATGACATTTGCCACTAGGTTGGTGGAAAGTGTCATTCTGAAGAACTGCAGATGTAAGCCAGTTTGGGCTTGACACCAGGTGACCAATAGGAGAGCATCTTTCTTTCTTCTCTTTCTTTCTTTCTTTCTTTCTTTCTTTCTTTCTTTCTTTCTTTCTTTC
>NW_023270709.1:8885897-8954085 GCF_011800145.1 Mirounga leonina | reverse complement strand
GTGACCCAGGAAGAAGGCTCTTACCAGACACTGAACGTACCGGCACCTTGATCTTGGAATTCCCAGCCTCCAGAACTGTGAGCAATACATTTCTGTTGTTTCTACGCTCCTTATTCTATGATATTTTTGTTACCGCAGCCCAAAGGGATGGAAACTGGAGGAGAAGTTAGAGAACATGATCTTGGCTGCGGTGAACATTGTGGAGCATGAGTGTGACTACATGGGCTCTGGAAAGTAAATGTGGGAAGAAAGCTGCGGGGCACAGAGCCAGGTGGCTTTGGGTTCTGACTGTCCGGGCCTCCTGGCTGCTACAGGCACTATGTCTGCCCCAAATTTCCTAGCACCTCCCCACTCCCCGCCCCCTGCCTCTCCAGTCTCTGGTCCCCTTCTCACTATTCAGATTTCCACACTGCCTCCTTGCTCAGGGGCATCCCCTCACTCTCCTTCCTTCATCCACCCCATCCATGGGAACCCTGCACAGAACCATCATGTACTGGGTCAGTCCCATACTTCTCACCACGATGGGGACTCAGACAACAAGTTAAACATGAAAGGGGTGAAGGCACACTTGGTAAAGAGAATAACTTCTTGCCAGAGAGGGATGAATGGAAAGGAGTTGCGCAGGAGGGTGATAAGGGCACCCTTTGGCAGGGAGATGGGCTCAGACTGGGATCTGGGTCCGCAGTAAGTTTTAATAAACGCTTGCTAATTCATTGATTTTCAGGGATCACAACTAAGCATTAATAGAAAAGCCTGTGCTCGGGTGAAAGTCTCTTATTATATACCCTATTTCATTTAAAATTGAACTCATTGCCTAATGACTGCAGAAATACGGTATGTCCCAGCCCTTAAGAATGAAACGCCAGGTTGATAGCCAGAGAACTAGAACTGAGACTGCTTCTTTCATGGGCACCTGGATCGCTAATCCCAACCATCCTTCGAGGGCCAGTTCATGGCTCCTTCTACCACAAAGCCAACCCGTACATTCTCCCCGTGAAGCCACGGTGTTTTGCTCCTCTCTCCGGTTACCTACCATGGGCTATCCATCATAAAAGATTGTGATACCTTCCTTCTTCCCTTTTCCTAAAATATAAGCTGATGGTAGACAGGAATTATGTATTATTCATTTTGCATATATAATACATGCATATATAAATACATCAGTATTTTATATAATGTGCTTAATACAGTGGTCAGCAAGTAGTTAGTGCTGGATAAATATTTACTGATGGAAGGAAGGAAGGAAGGAAAGAAGGAAGGAAGGAAGGAAGGAAGGAAGGAAGGAAGGAAGGAAGGAAGGAAGGAAAGAAGGAAGGAAGGAAGGAAGTGAAAAAGCCAGGCTATACTGGACTATTCATCCAATTCATCTAGATGGGTTTGAAAGTGAATGACCGAGGAATTTTTATTTATTTGTTCACTTATTTTTGGTTGTTGCTGAAGAGCAGAGTGGAGTTCCTCCAAATTATGAAACTCAGTAGTTCACTATACGCCTTAAACATTCATGGTCTTTATTTTTTCTTTTCTTTTCTCCTATGCTCTCATCAATGAATTAATCAAACTCCTTATTAGGCCTCCTTTATTTGTAGCCTGTTTGCTGCTTGACTTAACAAATCCTGCAAACCCACAGCTAAACCCATAAAGTGTTCCCTATTATGCGACCTCCAACCAAACAACCAGGGGCAGCATCAGCCAGCAAGCACTGGGTTTTGGAGTTAGACCGATTTGAATCCCAGCCCACTGAGCTCATAAGCTGGGGGCCAGTTCCCTTCCGTCACACCAGCTCTCTCTTCTATGGCTTGGGTGGCCCTGTCACCTGCCCACGGGCTGTGATTGAGACAGGGAAAGTACCTGTGCTCAGATCATTGTTAGCTTCCAAACAACTGTATTATTATTGTTGTCTTTGTCATTGTTTCGACTTCCCAGATGTCTTTCTACGCCCATACATTGAATCAGTTATAGTTTATCTTTATGTGGAAACCTGATCCTATCCTTTGATATTTCAGTAATATTCTCTGGTCCCTTCCCAAATTTTCTTCCACCATTTCTGAATAGAGAAAAGGAGGGGAAGCCACAATTGAATGGTATGGCCTTCCTTGGCATAGATGTTTTCTCTTTCCAGACCTTGGTTGGGTTTCAGGGAATGCACAAAAATATCAGCTGGGGAGGGGGGGAGAAATCATTGTTTTCAGCTGAAATAACATCAGTGCATACATTCTTTTCTGCAAGAGTGAGGAGACCAAGATACTGGAGGAAAGAATTTGGTTTTGAAAGGTTTTGAAACGAGCAGGAAATTAGACAGAGGAACTCGTTTTGCTGACTGAGAAAAATGCCCCTGATTCAAATCTGAAATTGAACCACTGAGATGATAAAACCCCTCCCTAACAAATCCGGGTTAAAATCAGGATGTGGCCCTTTCCTTCTCTCACCAGCTATTTTGGGTTATCTTTGCTGAAGGCAAATGTAATTGTTAAATGTGCAGATGTTACATTTAGTTCTTCCCGTCTTGCATGTGTATCTCTTTCCTTTTTTTTTTTTTTTTCTTTTACAAGAAACAACTTTAATTAACGATGACACACATTTTCTTTCCTCCGGCCTGTTTGGTCTGGTTATAATGTTTCTATTTGGGGGGAAACTTGTACCTGAATGTTGGTCTTATAGTCTCTTCAGAGTTCATCGTTCTAGCAGGTAGCTCAGGGAACATGCCCAGTCCCTTCTTTCTTAGAAGAAAGAAATCAAGGTGCCAAGGAACCACTTCAGCTCTTAAAAAGGAATGTGGGCTTATAGGTGAAGGCAGGGCTCAAAGATCATTTGCCTCAATAGAGTACGAGGGACAGGAGAGGGAAATTAGGGAACTGGGCTTTGGCTCCAAGGTGAATACCTACCTCTTCTGGACAGAATGGTTTGTGTCCTTCCAAAGTCACATGTTGAAATCTTAACTCCCAGTATGATGGTATTTGGAGGTGGTGCCTTTGGGAGGTGGTTAGATCATGAGGGTGGAGCCCTCATGGATGAGATTAGTGACCCCATGACAAAGGTCCCGGAGAGCTACCTTGCACTGCCTCCCCGTGCAAGGAGAACACAGCTCCTATAAACCGGGAAGCAGAGTCTCATCACATTGAATCTGCCAGCAACCTTGATCTTGGACTTCCAACCTCCAAAACCGTGACAAATAAATATCTGTTGTTTATAAAGCACTCAGGCTATGGTATTCCTGTCATAGCAGCCCAGAGGGACTAGGCACCGCCTTAGCAGAATAATAACTCACTTTTATTGAGTTACACGCCAGGCACTGTTGTAAGTGCTTGCCATGCACTCTCTCCTTTAATTCTCAGTACTTCTGTATGTACTTCTGTAAGGTGGGTATTATTGCTGACACTTGCGGGTGAGCCAGCCAAGGTTAGAGAATTAAGTCACTCACTCCGTTAGCAGGTAGGAGAGAGTTAGAACCGCAGTGCTGGCCTAATTCCAGACATGCTCCCAACTACCCAGCATCTTTCCCCCTTTTCTCCCTTTCCCCCTTTCCAACTCACCCAGTTTCCACTTAGGGACAAGGGCGGTTCCAATGGGGCTAACTCCAATCCAGCGCTGGGTCGGGTCGCAGGAGACCTAGCACTCAGAATGAATGCAGGACTTCCGTGAGAGAGCTGTCTGTCTCCCTTTGTACATTGGACAGGTGTGAAACTATTTGCTCTTATAGGAAAGACTGTCCAAGGGTGAAACCAATATTCAGGGAGGCCAGAGGTACAGGAATCTTGGAGAAATAGAGATGAAGCACTGATGACAAGTGTGAACCTTTGCAGCAAACCGGGGCTGACGCTAGAAACATGTGGGGGCTCAGCAATCACAGGGGCCAACGGGGTTTTGTATGTGTAAAGCCAGACTGAGTTGAGTGTCTGTTCCTTATGCCCAAACATTCTAAGTGATGTGATCACACCACCCAAATGGATATTCAGCTTTCTGCCTGGGCCCTAGTCTTGGGTACTGGCATTTCCTTCACACCATATATATATATATATATTTGTTTATATTTATATATATTTATATATTTGGTGGGAAGGTTATAGGGTATATATATAACCTGTAACCATACACACACACACACACACACACACAATTGACTGTCGAACGACATGGGTTTGAACTGTGAGGGTCCACTTATATGCTGATTTTTTTCGATAAAGTGCAGCATTCTAAATGTATTTTCTCTTCCTTATGTTTTCTTAACATTTTCTTTTCTCTAGCTTACTTTATTGTAAGAATTCAATATTTAATACATAGAACCTACAAAATACGTGTTAATTGACTATGTGGTCGGTAAAGCTTCTGGTCGACAGCAGGCTCTTAGTAGTTAAGTTTTTGGAGTCAGAAGTTATACGTAGATTTTCAGTTGCATGAGGGCTTGGTGCCTGTAATGTCTGTGTTGTTGAAGGGTTAACTGTTTATGTGGGTACAGAGAGTTTCCCTTAAATTATAAGGAGGAGCCTGTGGATGCCCAGAACAGGGGAGCTGTCTGATATCCACAAGTGTTTTTTGGGAACAGAGCATCATCTTGAATCAAACTGAGTTTTTTGGTTTGTTTGTTTGTTTGCTTGTTTTGTTCCTGTTTTTGTTTTCCCTCAGGGAAGTTTACTGAGGAGAAATGCTTAGAATGTTTTATAGTGATTTTCAAACAGCAGGAGCTCTGCTTATAAGAAAATGAGACACAACTTAAGTTCTTTGTCAGTGTGCCCTCCACACCTCGCCTGCAACGCAGGCACACGGAGAGGTGGTCAGCCCCAGAGAGCTTGCCTTGGGGTTGCCCACCTCCCCCTTAATGCCTCTGGCTTCCTCGGATGGAGTTCCAACCTTCATCCTTCATTCCTGTGATCAGCCAGAATGTCATGTAGGGATAATGATTCCTGCATTTCTCCTACCAAGATGGAGCCAGGGAAAAACTTTCTCTTTCTAACTTGCAGGAGAGGAACTCACAGTGAAATGTAAGGTCCATGACAGGGCACTAAGGACAAACAGATCTTGGGGCAGGGAAACACCTTCTTTTCCTCTCAAGTTAATCCTTGAGTGCGGCTGCGGTGTGTTGGGGCCAGCCCTGTACATGGAAATCCCCTGTTTCATCCAAACCCGTAGGTCTAAACACGCCCCCAACCCACACACATACACACATGCTCACACGCATGTACACATATTATCAATGAATTATAAGAAGATGACAAAGAACAGGAAAGGGAAAGGGAACAGAGGAATTTCAGAAAAATGAAAAGTGAGCTCATTTCCGATTGCTTGTCCCTGCCTCTGGAAGGCTGTGGCCACTGTCCTAAGCTGTTGGAACACGTGAGTACTCAGAACCTCCGTGCAGCCTTTACTCCACACATAAGGATGCTTACGGGAGAGGGAGCAGGGGAATGTCTCACTAGAGGGAATGGCAAAGGATCAGAAATTCAGTCTGCTGTTGGTGTGCATAAAAGGATCACAGCCGTGTGTGTTCAGAGGTCTGCTCCCTGGCCGGGCATAAGCACAGTATGTCTTCTTTCTCGAGCATTAATGGGTGTAAGTAAGGACACTGCTATAATTTTGTTTCTCCATAACCCAAAAAACCTTAGATGCTGGTTTTAAAGTTTTAATTCACCAGGCATTTACAGCTTGCTATTCTGGGTAGTTTAATTATGTACAGATGGTAATTAATAGCAATGAACATTTTTAAACTTTGGATTTTTCACCTTTTAATCTCTAACATAGTGGTATTTTATGGATCTCAAAGACCTGCAAATGATAAAGTCAACCCAGTCACCTGATGCCAGTCCCCGGGGCAGGAGCAAGAGGGCCAGATGTTGGGCCCAGGGACACTGGGAGGATCAGGGTGGGGAGGGGGGCACGGGACGGTGTCAGAGCTGTGGAGCCCACCGTGTGATTCTGCACATCCTGGGATAGAAAAGGACGGGGTTGCCAGAATGGCTCTGAGAGCGGATAGCAACCTGCTCGTTTACGGAGGCCCTTGGAGGTGTTGCTGAATGCAAATGAACATGCTCACTGATCGACATGGCTTTTTAATATTTCAGGGGACCGCAAGCTCCACACGGTCTGTTTTGCTCCCTGGAGTAGCCTCAGTGCTGAACACAGGGCCCAGGACTTCAGTGTTCAGCAGGTACACATCAAGAATTAATGAATGCATTAATGAGAGCCATGACGTGCTGAGGCCAAGGACGGCCACGCTTGGGGGACGATGATATAATGAGGTTTGGCCAGGCGGGATTTGGATGTCGTTCTTTCTAAGGTTTTATCGGCTCCTCTGTCCTTGTGGCCAAAGGGCCTGGAGCTTGCTCAGAAGGAGGGGGAGGACAAGGGGCACATTTTGCCAGCTCTCTAATTCCAGCCAGTCGGTCAACCTCCTCAAACTCTTAGAACTACTTACGCTTCTCCAGCACCTGGTGCTTTGTCTGGAGGAAATTACACTGTAACTACGGTCTCGCACTAAGAGCCTTCGAACAAACCATGAGGAACAACAGTGGGCCAGCTTTCTTTATTCTGGGTAACAGGGGAAGTGCTCCTGCGGAGCTGTTTCTGCAGGTGAGTCTGGCCATGCGGAGGAGGACGGGCCCACAGGATGGCGTCGAGACTACCAGGAGGTGACTCAGGAGCACATACATGCGTGGAGTCTGAGGACGTCCGGTCCTGGGGCTAAAACCTGTGCCTGCCCCTCTGCTGGGCCTCTCCATCGTCGGCTGGTTTTGCTTACAGAGCAGGTCCAGCTTGAGCAGCTTGTGGTTCCCAGCAGACACAGTGTGCCCCAGGTTTCAGCTGCTCAGGAGCAAACAACAGTGGCATTGGCACAAGCCACGGTGGAACGGTGTTCATTATACAGTTCCAGCAAAACCTGGTATTCTCCCTGGAAAGGACGCAGGGAAAGCATGAGCTGTGTGACCCACAAAGCAATCCATCGTTCCACCGGTAGTCATCAAGCACCTCCTAGGTGCCGGCACTCTTTTAGACCCTGGGGATAAAGTAGAACCAGGCAAACCAAACTCACTTTGTGGCGCTTACGGGGCTCCCTGGGACAGACAGACAATGTACCCGATCCTTCACTATGGGTGCTATGCTCATGCTGGCGCCCGAGACAGAACGCAGGCAGGGAAGCGGGGATGGGGGCGTGGGGGGGCAGTGCTGGGCTGGGCAGGGCAGGGTGGGGCTGGGCTAGTGCTGGTGGGCAGTTTTAAGCAGGGTGGTCCAGGCAGGTCCCGCTGCAAAGGTGACTTTTGGGCAAAGACCTGAAGAAGATGGGGAGCACCCCCGCTGCTCTGAGGACTGGCACCCTGTGTGTGAGGAACAGGGAGGACGCCCACGGGGCTGCAGGGAGAGAGAACCACAGGAGGAGGGAGAGGACATGAGTCAGGGATGGCCTCGCGGGCCATGGTGAGGACACTGGCTTCCACCCTGACAGGGACACAGGTCATGAGAGGAGTGGCCTGATCACATGCATATCATAATAGGATCCTTCCGGCCACCCACAGAGCCGGTATGGGCAGAGAGTGGAAGCACTTAAGACCAGGTGGGAGACCACCCTGGCTGGAGCAGACAGGCAGAGATGAGGAGAGGAATCCAGACTGGATTCTGGATAGATTTTGAAAGAAGAGCCAATAATGATTTACCGAGGAAACTCATGTGGGTGGCAGAGAAAGAGAGGGGCTGAGGGTGATGCCAAAGATCTTGGCCTGAGCAACTGGAAGGATGAAGTGTCATTTGCTGAAACAGAGAAGACCTCTGGGAGATCAAAATTCAACTGCACAAAACCAGAATGCTCTATGAGAAAAAGTATTGCCACCTTTTAGGGTTCCTTTTCTGGCAATGACACTCCACAGAGGACTCTCTTTGTCTGTGTTTACTGGTTGGGCTGAATGTGAACTTGCAGAAAAACCCATGTGTCGGTTCCGTGCCAAAGCCCCGCCCCAGCCCCCAGAGGCCACGTGGTGGTGATGTGTCTGTAGGCTCACCAGCCTGGAGAGAGATGCTCTGGGCCGTGGGGGGTAGTGGGAGCAAAGGGCCCAGGAGGGAAGATCTCAAGAGATTCCTGGCACATCTTTCAAGTGCCTGTCACCCAGAGAAGAAAAGGGGTTTAGTCTGTATAAGCCGGAGGGAAGGAATAAATCAGACCACTGGATGGAGGTTGCATGAGAGGCAGTTTTTGTTAGAGAAGAATAACTTTCTAGCAATTAGCAGAGGTCCAGGAGCGAGCGGGTGCCCCAACAATGAAAACTGCATTTGGCAGAGCCAGGCTGTACTCTTGAATAGTGGCTGAGGTGAGAGGGTTGCTCAGAGTGTCCCGTAGGGTGCCCCTCAGCTTGAGGATCTGTGACAGCATAGACTCCCATGAGGCTGGCTGCCCAAATATGAGCAGCTGCGATTTCAGAAGCATTATAGGAATTTAAGCGAAGCAGTGTGAAAGTTAGAGAATTCATTGTGAGTAGAGAGCAGTTCAAATGTGCATCTGCTCGTGGGCCCCTCACCATCACCTTCTTTACGTTTAGTGTCCATGTGCCTTCAGGCACACACCGCCCCAAATTATTGAAAACCAAATGAATTTTTCGTTATTGCCTTATAAGCCTAAGAAAAGATGTAGTATTTGCAGGAAGGTTTCTAGATTATGAATTCCACACTTATATTCCACACATGCATACATACGTACAAGATACGCATACTCTGGTTTAGGAGGCAAGAGAATTTGGGCAACTGTGCTCATCAGCAGGGAGGTGGAGGGACACGCTAAGAGGACAGGAGGGGCAGAGTAGGGACAAGGGTCAGAGAGCGGCAGCCTCTCTGCTGTTGAGGAGAGCCCTGAATTTGTGGGTCAGGAATTTACAGTCGTATCTTTGGCACTTACGAAGATTAGGCTCCACACATCTTGGAAGCCCAAAGGATCTCTAAATTCTAATTCAGAAAACAAGTCATGGATTTGCAGGGCTCTGGGCAGGACTTCAGTCAGGGCCAAGGGACTGGCTGTGTTAAAAAGAAAGTAACACCAAGACACTGAAGATGGAGTGCTGAGTGGAAAAGCTTCCAGCCAAGCAGGGATGGAATTAGCACAGAGCCCATCTCTGGGGGATTTGGTGGGAGGAGGGGATCCAGGGCAGGTCTTTTAAAACCAGAAGGCTTCACACTGTCTCTGTCCCATATTAGGAAGCAAAGTCTCTGCGCCTTGCCGGCTGGCTGTTAGCCAAGGAAGCCGGGCTGGCCGCAGCTGGCCCTCAACCAGCGTGGGAGCCCATGTTGAGATTAAGGCGGGCAGCTGTCTCTGTTGCGTAGGTGACAGGTTGCATGTGTCCCACTTGGGTCATGCCCCCTGTCAATTTTGGCCAGGTGTCAGCAGGCTGGATGCAGTCAGGGCTGGCCAGGTTTCTGCTTCTTAGGCCCAAACCTCAGAAGGGGAAGAGGACCAATGGATGCCTAAACAACCATGCCCATGGCAGGGACCCCGGAGCCTGGCTTGGTCCTCATGTTGGACAACATGGCTGAGCACTGTCACTGGTTGAAGAACGCGGGTCCTGCACTCACCCAGGCATCCTAGCAGAATGCAATAAAGCTTTTTTTTACATCTCTGCCAGATTTTCCTTTCAAAGGGATTCTGTGCCTTTAAGAAGTTCTTTTCCTTTCTATTTCACAGCAATTCCTAAAGAACACTGCCTTAAAAAAAAAAAAAAAGCCAATAATGCAAGATGAAAATCAATTGTTTGCAAATTTTAAGTCAATCTCCAGTGGGAGGGGGGACGGAGGGATTCAGAAGGAAAATAGAGTAGGAAAAAGAGCTCAAATAGCAAAGATTTCAAGAAAAAACTAGCTGGGAGAATTTTGGTCCCACATTCTAGAAGTGAAGGGAGTTTGCAAGACTCTAATATTTTACTGAAAGGTCTGCAGAGAAGACTCTGGAGAACCCTGGAGGGGGAAGGTGAAGCTGGAAACTTCCCATCTGCAAAGGCAACACTAGAGAATGTTCTTGAGACATGAGGGCTTGTACCTTCGGAACCCAAAGCCTGGGACAGAAAGGAAACACACACACACACACACACACACACACGAGAAATGAAACAAAGTTAAACAAATTCGTTATGCAGAAGGAGACCCTTCCCCAGAGTCATACACGGGTTTTTTTGAAAACTGAGCGGATGAGGTTGAAACAAAAAACATAGTTATTACATCTTTGTGATTCCTTTTATGATGTCACATAAGATTCTCTCAGGAGTAGCATATTGAAAATGTATTGCTTATGTCAGAGATGCTTGAATTCAGCCATTAAGGTCACATTATTTTGCATAAAAAGGAGTTAGTGGAAAACTTGACTCTTAGCTGTGAGTATTGCCAGTGAATGCTCAGGTGGGGGCATTTTATTCACCTGGTGGCAGCCATGAGTAATAGTGCAAGCCCGGAACCTGGGAGCTTATAAGCCTTCATGGTTGTATGTGTGTTTTTTTTCCTCTGAACAGTCAGCCTCACTGACAGCCCACACCCCAGCAACTTTAGCCCATGCAGTCCCCGAGGACACAGGCAATCCTGCAGGATGGGACGGGGGCATCCCTCTCTGCGGGAGCTGTCTGCCCAGAGGATCCCCGAGGGTCAATTGGAACATAAAATGTTAAATACCAAAATGGCAAAATCAGGGTTTAAGCATTTGTAAGTGCCCACCATGAGGTAACAGCTTTTTTGTAGAAGGGTTTTCTTAGTGATGGCCAATGGAATTTGTTTAAACTTAATTCCCTCCTCCTCTTCTAAGAAACTGCTCAATACAATAATTAAGTAACAGAGCAAAACAGAAAACCAAGACCTTACCTGGAGAATTTCAAATCCAGGATTATTGATGGGGCCGGCATAATAAATCTGCTCTGAAACATATACAAAACAGACATAATGTTACTCAATCATATTAAATAAAAATGATTTGCTCATATTATCTGTGCTCGCTGTGCACTAGGGAGCCAGTGATGGAAAAGAAGGTCTCTGTCCACACAGTTGCTCATATTCTAAGGAGGGCACTGAAAGCATGTAAATCATTAAATGAGGTAGTACCTGGATTGTAGAAAGTGCTAGAAGAAGACATTCTGGCTGTGTGAGAGGCAGATGGTGTGATGGTTAAGAGACCAGGCTGGAGTTGGGCTGTGTGGGGTTCAATCCTGAGACTGTCTATGATATCTGTTTGATTTTGGATAGTCATTACCCCTTTGGGCTCAGTTTCCCTTTTTAGAATGGGTATAATAATGACAATAATTCATGGTTGTATGAATTCCACTTCCTTGAGCTTTGAGGATTCAAATAATTAATCAATGTAAAGTGCTAATAACAATGTCTGGAAAGCACTCAATAAATAATTTGCTAAAATAACAAACTAGGAGACACCATGTTTTGTTGGGTGGCTGGCCAGGGAAGGCATCTCTAAGGAGATGATATTTGAGCTAAGCCCTGGGGAGGGGAATGAGGCAATGTTCAGTAGCTCTAATATAAGAATGGGAGAGGGTAGATGGTTGGGTAGTTTTACTGGGCAAGAATGATACAGAGAAAAAGTGCAGGCTATTGGGAATAGACTTCTAATAATAGATCATGGACTCTAAGAAGGGTAAGGAAGTAAATGAAGGCAGGGTGGGTTGCTAGTAGAAACAGTGGTAGAGTCAGTTGAATGGGGTTTCCATCATTGCCATCAAGGTCCTAGAATGCATGTGCTGGAAGGACATGGTGAAGCCAGGGAGCAGAAGGCTTGGCACTGAGATTTCAGAAGTGGTGCATTTACTGGGGATGACAACACACAGAGTTGATGTGGGAGTCAGTGGTTGAGGTGGAATGATGGAAAATGTTCATGGAGGTCAAGCTGCTGGGATGTTATGGTAGTGGGTGGGCCATTCATGTCAATATTGAATATTGAAACCATGCCCAGCTCCTCGTATGGTGACTGCCATCTCTGGGACTCCCCAACCCCATGCACTTAACACATAAGCACAGTGCCTAAGAGCTCAGACTCTGGGGTCAGATGGTCTGTGCTGAGCTTGAATTTTGGCTCCTCTTCTTATTAGTTGGGCAAGTCACCTAATCTTACTGTGCCTTGGTTTCCTCATCAGGAAATGAGGCGGGGGTTATAATAATATTCACCTCACAGAGCTGTCATGAGCATCACATGAGTTAATGCAAGTAAAACTCTTTGCACAGCACCTGGCCCATGGCGAGCAGTCCATGTTTGTCATGAATACATTCACTCAGCAGTCTGCACTACGGGGCATCCACCCAATGCAGGCCAGGCGCTATGCCAGGTGCTAGATACAACGGTAGATGAGAATATTATGTGAACCATTTGAATCATTGGCCATCCAGAATTGTAATCATCTGTTTACAGCCTGCTTCCTTCAGTAGCCTGTCCCTTCTTGTTTGCATAGCTCCCGGTACATTGCAAAGTCGAACACACAGCAGGGCGCAATATAGGGTTGTTAAAGAGGTTGTTGAATGAGCAGACCTAGAGCCAGGACGACGTGGGTTTGCCAGCCCACTTCATTCTTGCTCCTGCTATTGTGACCCTCTCCCTGCTGGAAAGCTCTGGGCCTGGGCTATGCTGACAGAAGAGCCTGGATTAGGGAATGAGCCATCAGAGCAGCCAATCTGGCGACGAGCGTGGAGGGATGGTGGAGGATGGTGGAGTTGAATGAATGGTTATTGGTTTATTGATGGCATCAGGTATTGAGCTCTTTTAATAGCACAGCGACTTCCTGCCTCACATAGCCCCTGGTGCCTAACCACTGCTCAGGAAATACTTGGAGACCGACCAAACTCTCTCCTTGAAAAGGGGCTTTGGGGCCAGGGGCAGTGGCTGGTGCGCGAGCAGCTGCCTACACGGAATAATATTAGGGGAGTGAGGGTAATCCTTTTTGAAAAAGGCCTCTCCAGGCAATCTGAACCTGACCTTCTACCAGGACACCCATTCTTAGCATAGCCTTTGGCTTCTGTTAAATGCTCATGCCCCCAACTTATCTAGCCTTCCTTGCCATGGTCAATTTCTTGTACCTGGCAAGGCTAATGTGCAAACATGGTGGGTGCCAGAGGGACAACATTCCTGTTTCACTGCACTAAATGAACTGATCCATTTATTTTTTAAAGGAAATACATATTTGGTTGTGGCTACAAGCAAAAGTTTAATCGGAAGCTACTTCTCTGTATGATGTGGTTTTAGAAATAGAGATGTTGAAGTTCTGGATCTTATCCTTAAGGATCTTCCTGTGCAACTGGGAAAGATAGAATGACGAGCTGTACAGAAAGTTAACTGTGCCAGAAGTGAGCGGTGTATGTGGGCGGTGATTCTAACAAGTGCAGAGAGTTCAGAGGGGGCTGCCTGGGATTCAGTTGTCGGGCCGGCATGCTGTACAACCCGAGGGCATACCACTCACGTTATAATCTACGGGAGTGGTGCCCCCTGGAGTTGTGCAAGGCAGTGGACCAGCTACCAGTACACCATTCCTTTTTAGGAAATTCTCTCTTCCCCAGTGGATAGTCTCTGACCAAAGCCAGAACAATCTGAGCAGGAAGACAAAGAAGAGACGCAGGGCCAATCTATTCTGGCAAGAGATGGTTTGTTTTATTTCAACTCACCAGTATCTAGGGTTGTTTGCTTTCTGCCTAGGGGTGTAGCCTTTGCACTGCTTCTTTGACTCCTAGATAGCCTTTCAGAAAATCCCTTTGCTTTTGTTGGCAAGAATGGATTTCTGCCACTCACAGCTCATGGACTGTGAATGCTATGGGCATGAACCAGTCAAGATCACTCACGCAGGCCATCAAACTATGGGACGCAGGACGCAGGAGCGGAGCCCAAGAATGGGGAGTAAGTGTGCCTGTGCATATCTGGTCTGGGGGGGTTCCCTTGGACACATTTTACCCCTGCTTTATGCGTCTACTGATTGTTCTAAAGTGGCATAGTGCAAAGCGCTTGACCTTGGAAGTAGACAGAACTGACTTTAGGACCCAGCTCTCCTATTTGCCAGCTCAGCATCCATCCCACAAATCAGTTTCTGCACTTGCAAGATGGAAACGGAAATGTCTCTCCTGCAGGGCATTGGGGGGACCAGAGAATTGTATGTAAACTTGCTGAGAAAAGTGGGGTCCTCAGTAAGGCCAGGGTCAGTAGTTATTAGTTGTATTATTATCTACTGGATGGAAAGAAGGGTAACACCCTGAAGACTCACTTGGATGTCAAGGAACACATCAAGCCTAGGTTTGGGAACCTTTTGGCAGAGGCAACAGCTAGTAAATCCCGTTGGTGCCTTTTGTTTAAAAAATGGATGCGGACAGCTCTTTGAAGAATCACATTAGAATGATATCTAACATTCTGTTATGCTGATTTTATGCTCCAAGATTTACGAATTTGTCTTTCAAATGAAGAGGTTCTTTACTGGGCTGAGAGGTTTTCATTAAATCTGTCTCTCACACTTTACAGTTTCATTTGGAGCTCTTTGGGGGTCTGTGAAGTTCCTGAGAATGGCTGCAGGTAGCTCATGGAACTGTCTTTTTTTTTTTTTAACCTAATGAAACAACACCTAAAATTAGATTCTCGCCCCTTCCATTCTTAGATCCTCCCCGATTCTGAGATTCCTTTAATTAACATTCTCACACTCCAGGAACTATAAAAAGAGCCCCAGTATATCTGTACCCACTCCTTCCTTTCCTCCATTTGAAATCTTTATCAGTTTTTGGTGTGCTGTGGATTAAAGAAATCCATCTCCCCGGTTCTGAACACATGAAGTCATTTCTGCGAAGCGGCTTTGTTTCTGACCCAGATCTTTGTGTGGTTGGCACATAGTGTCTTTTTCAGAAAGGGAATTGATTTTTAAATTGTGGGAATAAAAGGTCCCAAAGGGTTTTGGATTCGATGGACGTGAGGCTCTGGGCTGCCTTCTGCTCTACAGCCTTTTATCCTCTGGGAGCAGCAAGGATGCCCGCCTGGAAGCGCTCCCCGAATGCGTGGGTTCTGTCCCAGGAATTCTCCCCATTTCCTAGCCCTTCCTAGTATCTTACTGCAATTGCCTCCAGTCTTCCAAATTTATTACAAAAATGTCATCAATATTTAAGCACCCTGAGGGTGCTTGACAGTGTAAAAATACTTAAGAGTTATAATTTATCATAAATAGGCCAATTAGTATATTCAGAACAAAGATTTTAAAAATCATCATTTATTTATTTACTCGAGCTTTGAGTCTTTTTCCTACCTGCCAGGCCCAGTTGAGGGGGATCTTTGGGGAAGCTGTGCTGAACTAGGAGGACACAGGGTTCAGCCTGCCTTCCAGGGAGTGGGGGCGCCTCGGGAGCTGGGGAGGCCCCCTTACAAGGGCTCCTGTGGGCAGTGGTCCCACAGTGAAGATGGAGTAGGGAGAGTGTTCCAAGCAGACCAAGAGCCTTGTCTCTGGAGTGAGAGGGAGCGAGCACATTACTTCATCTCAGTGAGCTCTAAATATAATCTTCACTCCTCTCCCTGCCTCCGGGCATTTCCTTTAAGACACCCAAGTCTGGCAGATGGCTAAGGCCCGGGCACGGCTCCTCATCTCCTCCCTGATTTTAGCTCTGCTTTTCTTCAGTCTCTGACCCTGCAGGGTGTAGAAAATGCTTCCTGGTCCCACAGGGCGCTGAGCTAGTTGCTGGTTAGGGCGCTCATTTAAATTCATAATGAGCTTGCCTGTGTGGGGACTCTGAGGAGTGTCCCCTGCCTCCGGGGTGAATTTGGCTTTAGACAGACTCCCTGTGGGCCTGAAAGCCTTAAGGTTTCTTCTGGGTTTCAATGGATGGATTCCAGGCACTGTGGGCAGGGGGCTCCAGGCTTGGTCCAGGCCCAATCTTTATTATTTATTGTTATTATTATTTTTTGGTGTGTCCGACTTTGTCAGCTCTCTAACCCCTGGGCCATTTCGCCTTTTATTCTCCAGAGCCTGGGAACTCGTTATGTCTCTCCTGAGGGCTGGCCACCGGACTGCAGTGTGGTAAGCATGCTTGTGCCACTTCAGAAGCGACCTGAGTGTCTGCGTGCAGTTGAACAGGCTGCTGGCCGAGGGGGTGGGTGGGGGCACAAATCCAGCTCCTGCCCAGGGGGCCAGGCTCTGCAGCTGGGGCTGGGCTGGGTCCCACGCGCAGATCCTTCTGCTGTCCTGGCCACATCCCCTAGCCAGTTTTGAAATCAGGGAAGCCTTGGTATCATCAGTGGTGCCTCGGATATCGTCCAGGTCAAGAGCCTGCCACCTCTCCGTAGTTTCCCGCCATACAGCGACCCGCATAGGACAACCGCAGGGACGTTATCCTCTGCAAGCCCTCAACCCAGGAGGACTGGAATCTGGGGATAAATTCCACAACCTCCCGACCTTCAGAGGGACAATTCTGACATGCACACTGCGGTTCCCCAAGGATCCCAGTGGGGCAGAGCCTAGTTTGCATCCTGGTAATCAGTTGCCCATTTATCCCTTCCTGGCTTTTCCTCCTGCCCTGAGTCCCTGGAGCTCCTCGCTCCTGCCTGCTTTCTGCCATTGCTTCCTAATAACTCCCCACCCCCAAGTCCTTGTCTCTGGCTTTGCGGGAGAATCCCAAACTACCAACACTTCCTGGCAGAAGGTGAACTTTTTCCTAATTTGTACCAAGGCCCCATATGAGCTAGGGATGGTCTTGGAAAGCTGGCTGCCGATGTATTTGGGCCTGACTGTGATGATGGAGCCACCCAGCCTAGAAGCTAAATCTGAGCACCGTCGAAGCTACTCTCTGACTTCTGCACCAAAGAGCGGGAAGAAGAATGTCCTGGATTGTCCTTGAGAAGGCTCAGAGCCTCACATTTTGGAAAAGACAGGAGTTGAGAGAGAGGGACAAGTTGGTGAAGACCACACTGGGTGGGTGGGTGGCTGTGAGGGAGCCGGCAAGCTTGGGAAAGAGGGAGCAGAGAAGGAGGGGGGAGAGGTGCATGGCTGGCCTCTCGGTTTCTAGGTTCTTCATTCAGTTCATGGACTCTTACTGTCCCTGAGCAGTGGGCCACTGTGGGCCAGTGTGGTGTAACCTGTAATAAATGAGGTGTAGTCTATAAACTGATTTGAAGCTTTGGGATTCCTGGGCATATCAGATGACCCTTTTATTGGGAGAATTTTTCCTGTTGCTACTGGGAGCTCAGTCATTAGAACACGTTCAATTTTGTTTCTAAACCTATCTTGAGATGTCCAGTATGTTGTTTGGCCCCTTTGGTCAGTTCTGGGCATCCTAGCTGTGGTCCTTTTCAAAATTACAACTGTACTTTGGAGCTCATAAGTATCAGATTAGAGTTTGGATTACCACATTTTAGCTTTGTCTGTACTACTTCAATATCTTTCACTGTTCATGCAAATGGACTTATGAGATCTTTGTTTTGGCCTTTTACTACTAGAGAAACTTAACGTTATTTACAACTTGAAAGCATTCACTGTGTCCTTGCAATGGATCATTTATAAAACTATGAAGGGAGAACCTTCCCAGGGCTTCCTTGTTCATGGGCCCACTACTTACACCTCTCTGGTGATTCAGAGACACACTTGCCATCCCTATTCTTTTTTTTCCTAATCACATATTGGCTTTCTCCTAGTAATAAAGTCTTATGAAGGCCTCATTGCTATCTCACCCTCTTTCTCTGCTGGAATGATTCCAACGCATGGGTCATAGAATTGACTTCTAGCTAAATAGCTTCTCTTATGAGTAGGGTCTATGGCAGGTGGGAACTTTATGGGGTCTCAGACAGGGTGACAATAATAGCCCAACAAGGCAAACCTTTTCTGAGCAATGATATGATCCCTTGACAGAAAAACTTGTATCTCTCTTCAGGTAAATGAGTGACTGCATCATCTGTGAAGTTCTCCAAACAGTTTGACTTCTGTGAGGGCATTTGCATTGAAAACATAGAGTTTAGGTTTTCCTTGGATTATGCACAATTAGTTGGTCTTTTTACGTGGTACACAGAGGTCAGACAAGGTGGATTGGTTTTCCATTCGGGAGTTGTGCAGGCTACTAACGCCCACCCTTCAAGATGTCCATGTCCTCATCCCCAGAGCCTGTGAGTATGTTACCTTCTATGGCAAAAGGGACTTTGTGGATAGAATTATGCTAAGGATTTTGAGATGGGGAGATTAACCTGGATTATCTGGGTGAGTTCGGTGAGATCACAAGGTGGTTACAAGCCAAGGAATTCTTCTAGAAACTGAAAAAAGGCAAGGAAATGGATTCTCCCCTGAAGCCTCCGGAAGGAACATAGTCCTACTGACACTTTGATTTTAGACTTCTGACATCCCAAACTACAAGAGAATAAATTTGTGTTACAAATTACTAAATTTTTGGTCATTTGTTAAAATAGCAGTAGGAAACTAACACAGCAGTCTTGGGTTAAGAGAGGAGGCTCCACATGATCGACCTGAGAAGGGGCCAAGAGTGATGGCTTGTTTGAATTTGGGTCCCCAACAAAGGGCCCTTCAGAACCATGACATCAGCATAACCCAAGATTTCAGCAAAAGAGAAGGTACTTGGGATTACAGCTTGGGCTGGAGAGTGAAATTTCCAATATACATTCACACACTTGCATTCAGGATAGACTGTTAAAAAAAATTAGAGCAATATAGAAACTACTAGGTCAGTGATGTCTAATGATGTTCTGCAAAGATGGAAATGTTCCACCATCTGCATCATCAAAGTATGATAGCCTCTAGCTAAACACAGCTAGTGTGACTGATGACCTGAATTTTTAATTTAATTCAAATGTAAATAATTTAAATAGCCACATGTGACTAGTGGCTATCCTATTGGATAGTTTTAGGCCAGCACTGTCTAATAGAAATATAACGTGAGCCACATACATAATTTAAAATTTTCTAGTAGCCACATTTTACAAAAAAGAAGAAAGTGAAATTAATTTAAGAATATAAATATATTTTAACCCCCATCTTAAAATATTATAATTTCAATATGTAACCAATATAAAGGTATTAACGATTTATTTGGAAGTCTTTTTTTCATACTTTTTTTTGCACAAAATCTTCAAAATTTAGTGTGTATTCTACACTTAAAACACCTCTCGCTCTGGACTGGCCACATTTCTGGCGCCCAATAGTCACATGTGGCTAGTGGCTACTGTACCAAATGGTGCCAATTATTTATTTTTTAAGAAGATTTATTTATTTATTTTAGACAGAGAGAGAAAGTGAGTGCACATTGTGGGAGGCGCAGAGGCAGAGGGAGAGAGAGAATCCCAAGCAAACTCCTCATTGAGCACCGAGCCCGATGTGGGGCTCAATCCCACAATGCTGAGATTATGACCTGAGCCGAAATCAAGAGTTGGATGCTTAACTGACTGAGCCACCCAGGTACGGTACTCCCCAGACATTGCCAATTATTAAGTCATTGGTGAGGATTTGGGGCCCAGAAGGTGAAATGATTTGTTTCCTAGTTTATTCCTCCTACAAGACCTTTTGGTCTTTGCTGCTCAGTTTCCCTCCAAGAGATACATAACTTCTGGCAGTGAGAAGGGAAAGAAAATTTAAATTTTTTCCCCTACCAACTTATTTCTGAATTTCAGTGGATAAATACTTAATGTAACTCTCAAAATATAACTCGTGAATTGGTGGGCTGATTGGATTTCCAGAAATGGAAATGAAGAAGACAGTACTGGGGAGAAAGAGGAGAAATTGAATTGATCTCCAGAAACCTGGGGCAGACGCAGGAAAGAGCAGTGTGATGGGAAATAATGAAATAGACATTGCAGAGGGTGGCCTTTCTCAAATTGGGGTTCTCCAGGGTCCATGCACATTGGAGCTCTCAGGATGTTTGTTAAAATGCAAATACCAGCAACCCATGGGATCAGAGTTTTGGAGTGGTCCAGGGAGCTGGGAGTTGGCCTTCTTAATTGGCTTCGTAAATGATTATTACATGAAAGTGTGGGAGTTCTTGAGCCAGATTTTTGAAAATCTGCAACAGGCTGGGAATTCATAAAGGAGCTTGTATTGTCTTAGAAAATTAAAAATGCTTTGGTCCTAGGTCATCATTAGTTTAAATATGCTGGGTTCGACTAAACTGAAACTGTGACTGATGGCAAAGGACAGTTCAAACACATTATTGGCTCTTACAGATGGGCTTGAATTTGTTTATAGATAGAGAGAAATTTGTCAGGGTGTAGGATTCCTTAATAGGCAATATTGTTCCTTTTTTTTTTTTTTTTGTAGCAAGAAAAAGTCCTCTTTTGCTTGGTTGTTGCTGGTACCCTCTCCAGGGTGATCAATGTTCGTCCTTCTATTTTTTGTGGTTTAAGAGTGAGAGTTTTCTGCTAGTGCATCACGAACCACTGTTTTTGTTGACTCTCTCCATCAGTTTGTAGCAGTGATGGCTACCCAGCAAATCCACAGCTGCTTGAAGGATGCAGACAAAGAATAAAACATGAAGAGAAGAAGGGCTGAAGGCTGAGGAGACGATGCCTCAAATGTCCAATGCCAGGAGAAACGCAAATGGCGCTCTCTCCCCAGAGGCACAAGGAGTCCACGGAGACTCTGCTGTGTCGGCCACCAGAGGGTACACAGCTTGGACTGGAGTCATGTTCCTGCTACCTCTGAGGAAAAAGGTCCTCAACTTCCAAGCCTTGGAAGCTCTACTGGCCCTGCAGACCTTGTTAAAATGCAGACTTCCACTCTGAGATGGATGACTTCAGGGGCCCAGAGCCCTTGCCTGAGAAATCCCTAATCAGCTGCATGAAGTAGCTTCCATTTATCATGCATTGAGTGCTTACTCTGTGCCAGACTTTGTTCTAAGGGCTCTGCATGTATTACCCCATCTTATCCTTCTAACGCTCCCATGAGGTCACTCATAATTTCCTTATTGTACACATGAAGAAAGTGATGCTTTTCAGAGAGATTGAGTAATTTGCTTGAAGTCACATAAACACAGGTGGCAGTGATGGTCCAACTCTGGGCTGGTTTAGCTTCCAGCCCTTTGCTTATCCCTAACTAGGCTAGGGGTTCTCAAAGTGTGGTCCCTGGACCAGTATCATCAACCTCACCTGGGGACTTGTAAGAAATGTAAATTTTAAGCCTCTCTAGATGTACTGAATTGAAAATTGGGGGTGGGTCCAACAATCTGTGGTTGACAAGTCCTCCAGATGATATGATGTATGTGCCAGTTTGAGAACCACTGGGCTGGGCCAAGCCTCCTGCTCTCCCAGGCAGCCCTGCAGTGTGATGAGGCAGGCCCCACAAAATTCTTGGAGAATAATACTGGGGTTGGTAGCATGCTCCTACAGCAACAGAATGACAGTGGCGTTGGTAATGGCAGGAGAAACTGCAATTTCCCAGGTGGCTGAGGACCATCACCCCCCTCCATGGGTCTATTGATTCATCCAAGGGAAGTTGGAACCAAGACACACGAGTTCCCATCTAAGCTCCTTTGTCATCTGCGGAAAGAGGACCAGAAGCTGGGATCAGGAGAGATTGAGAAGGAAGTTACAGGGACAGCAGAGCAGAAAGCCTGAAGCAAAGGAGCTTGCAGAAGGAGGTGGCCTAAAATGGCCCAGAAATCAAAGGTAAGCAAACAGGTGGCACAGAGACAGGCACAATCCAGAGAAGGCATATTTTAAAATTGAGTCCTCAGATAAAGCCACTGGTTCTCCTTCTCTTAGAGCAGAAATCAATGACCGTATTCCTGGGGCTTGCATTCGTTAGTGTGTGTGCAGTGAATGCGAAACAGTTGAAAAGTGAGGCTCACGGTGGGGGTGCCTTGCTGTGGGCGTGCTTTATAGAGATTGTCAGGACCGTCGGTGTAGATTAATGGTGGAAACTCTTCAAGGCGGCACTGGCCTGGAAGGTGTTTTTGCCCTGTCTTCTACTACAGCAGTGCAAGGCACAGGCATTTTGCAGAAAGCATCTGTGGGGATTCTTCCAAATCTAGGCAATTTCCAAATTTCCTCCATTTCACAGACCCATGAAAAAAAAGCATATAGAAACAGAGAGAGCTAGGGCAATAGAAATCTAGCTGATGAGATCTGAACTGCTCATCTAGATAGAACGGTTCAGACCGAATTCAGAATCATTATAGGCAGTGAGGTTGAGACGTTTCTGCAATTAATACAAATGATGCTCAGAAGATGGCCAGGTCCACTTGTTCAGCATCAACCAGGACAGATGACAGACACCCGAGCTAACAAAGGGGAGGGAGGACAGGTAGCCAACATGAGCATCCCCTATGCTTCTGCCTTTGTCTTATTAGTATATGTAAAATCAGTGAATATTATAGCAGAATCCCTTAGCTGCTGTCAGAGATAATATCTGCCTTGTGGGAAATGACATGTCAGACTTTATATACAGTTCTCAGGGGACCTACTCTGCTGTATACTGAAATTCATCTAATTACAATGCCTTCCCCACTCTGGACAAACACTTAAAGTAGGAACGTTCAGATTTACATAAAAGATAAACCAGGGAGTAATTATTTCCTTGACTAAAGGGTTCTCCAGCTTGTAAAAGGTGTCACTGTAATATTTATTTTAATTACAAGCTTTCCAGATGCAGTTAAAATTAAGTCGGCAGCTAATTTGTTTCTGTAGCTCACATATTGCATGAAGTGTATCAGTCTCCACTGGATGTATCTCCTAACAGATTTTGCTGCTTCTGCAAGGTGCTTAGCCTACCCAGAGTGAGACAGGTGCACCATGCACTAGCAGTTCTTGTGAAGACTGTTGATTTCTGCACTTTCCTGGGATTCTGACATGACATCATCCCTGGGATTCTAATATTCTTGATATGACATCAAGTCGTCCCAGCTTTTCATTGTGCTTCAGCCATGTCAGTCATGGCTGCCAAGGTCTCAGGGAGAAGCCCTTGACCCATGGGTGTCCTACTTTAAAATCATATATACCTAGTGTACACACGCTTGCACGCACACACATGCACACATGCACACACGCACACGCGCACACAAATGCACACATGCACACACACAGATGTACTTTTTTAACTCTTTCAAGCCTTTATTTTAATTTCAGTTGGTTTTGGCAAGAGGTTGGGTGCAACTAATATCCACGTGTTAATCCATGAAGCAATAAACAAATCATGTTTGAAAGCCAATTGTTACTTAGTGCTGTGAAAACAGGGCTCTTTGCCTGGGTTGAACTCTTGAGGTTTGGCCAGAATCAAGTCCAACAGCTGATGTGTCTTTGCCATCAAGAGTGAAATTCCTGTGTTCATTCTATTTATTTTAGGGTCTTAATCTAGGTTTTTGCCCAAATCTCCAGGTTCATTACAGTTGAGAATCTTGTTTCTACATAGCCCTACACTCCATATTCTGGACAGCCAAAACATGAGCCACTCTGTTCCTTTGAGTACCCCCACCCCACTTGCCATTCGGGTGGAGTGTGTCTGGCAGGGGCTTCTTCCTACTTTCCAGGTTGGTACTACAGTTTCACGTTCTACAGTAAGTCCTACAATCAGTTTTATGCTGTATTTTTGATTTCATCCTCATCTTCCTGAGACAGGATATTCTAGGACAGTTACTGAACAAAGTGAACCCCAATTTGTCGAGAATGGATATCAAAGTATGTTGGCCTCATGATAAATCAGAAGGGAATGAAAGGGACTTCAGTGAACTCAACAGATTTCCAAGCCAGAGTTATGGGGTCTCGTTTGTGGTGGAACCTAGTGTCAACAAATCCAGATTTTGGAAAAAGTTTCTATGTCAGATGATGGTGGGGTAGCCTTGTTGGGGCCATGGGGACAAACCACACCTCTGTGGAGAGATGTCACATTTCCAGGAAGGAAGTGGATATTTCCACTTCCACTCATTCTGGAAGGAAGTCAAGCCAGGAGCATAGAATGAGAATGTTAGAGGCTGGCCTAAGACCAAGATAAGAAAACAAAATAGAACAGAAAGACACAAGAAGAGACTTCCTCATTTACTCCTCATGAAATCCTGGGATCCTGAGCAGGTGGTAGAGGGTCAGTTCGGCTGCCCCCAGCTTCGGGTGAGCTGGTTGGAGTCAAGATCCTCACTAGGCTTGTTTCTGTGGGAGACCCTAGCCTGGGTATGTACAGCAGCTGCAGGTCCCTCAAGCTGCTCCACCCCCTGCCTCAAGGTCCCTCAGGTGGGGGAGGAGGCAGAGAGACATATCATTGCTATGTTTATTGCTTTCTAATGTTCCAGGCATGTGACACATGTTTTCTTTTTTAGTATTCACTATTACCCGAAAAAGAATTATGGCTACTCCCGTTTATAGATGAGGCAACTGAGAATGAGACAGATCAAATGATCCTCCAGAAAGAAGGGCCTTCTGTCCCCAGCCCGTAAATGGCAGCTGTGGGAGGGGAGGAGACCATCCGTCTCTGGCATTTTCAAACAGGGCTCTTTTTTCCCCTACCATCAGCTCTCGCATCAGTCTTTACGTTAAGTGCCCTTTCTTTGTCCCAAATCTGATTTGTTGGCATTGGCAAAACATAGTTTAAAGCAAAGTTGTTAACATTTTCCAAAGTAACCTAATCTGAATTTATCTTGAACCTTAGGTGAGTGCTCACCGTAGTGAAAACCAGATAGTACCTGTGCTCAGTAATTCTGGCGAAGAGCCCCGAATTCTCATTTTCCTCATAGCTGTCGTTCTCAAGCCTTAGCATGAGCCTATGGTCTGCGGTCCAAATACCCCTAACGTTTCTTTTTCTGAGGCCATGAGCTAAGAATGGTTTTTACATTTTCAAATGGATCAAAAAAATCAAAAGAAGAATAATATTTAACAACACAGAAAAATTACATGGAATTTACATTTCAGGGTCCACAAATAGAGTTTTATTGGCACACAGCCATGTCCATTCATTTCTATATTGTCTGTAGCTACTTTTGTGTGCAGAGACCATATGAATATATGGCCTGCAAAGCTTAAAATATTTACTACCTTACCCTTTACAGAAAAAGTTTGCTGCTCTGTGACCCAAAGGGCATGTTAAAAGACAGAGTGCTAAGCTCCGACCCTAGAGTTTCTAATTTAATAAGTCTGGGTGGCGACCAAAAATATGCATTTCTGATAATTCCCTAGACGATGCTGATGTTGCTGGTCTAGGGAACACACTTTGGGAACCACTACCTTATATAATGGCTGGTTATGCCCAAAATGATTATTTGATTCCTATAATTTTGTTGTGCCTTTTAAATCCTTGTTTCCAATTCTAGTGGAGGGCTGAAATGAGTCATACTTCTCCAGCAGGATCTTCTTGATGTTCAAAGAGAATATGTAACAGATAGGTTTAGAGCAAGTTCCTGGAGCTCAGCTTCCTAGAGAGAAACTCAGTTCTACCACTTGCTGGCTTTGTGACCTTGGGTAAGTTTCTTAACCCCTTTGGAACTCAGTTTCTTCATCTGTTGATGCGAGGATACTAACAATAGTTTCTATCCTTCAGAAGGCTGGTGCAAGCAATAAATTAGTTAATATACATAACATACCTGCGAAGGTTCCTGGCACATATTAAATGCTGTAATAATACTAGTTGTTATTGAACCATCCCTACCTAATGGGCTAAGGTAGGACTCCTCAAACTTGGCAGAGCGTTGGAATCACCTGGTTTGGGTCGTACCTCTCAAGATGCTGATTTAACTGGTCTGGGGTGTGGGGTGTTGGGATCTTCAAAAGTGTAAAGGGAAATTTCAATGGAGCACAACCCAATAAAAATATGACAGCCGCATGTATAATTTTACATTCTTTTAGCAGCCATGTTTAAGAAGGTGAAATTAATTTTAATAATATGTCAACAATAATGTTTTATTGTTGATAAATAATAAATGGTGTAGTACTTATATATTTAATTTAACATAGTAAGTCTCAAATATTATAATTTCAACATGTAACCAATAGAACAATGATTGAGATCTTTCACGTCTTTTGTTTTCCTATTGAGTCTTCGAAGTCAAGCCGGAACTTTACATTTATAGCCCATCTCAATTTAGAGTGGCTACATTTCTGTGCCTGGGTGGCCACCACAAAGAACAGTGTGGGTCTAACTAATGTACAACCAAGATTGAGATCCACTGGAGTAAGGGCACGGTTGGCCATTGTGGACCTGTCCAAAGCTATGGAGCTTCTACTGACATTACTGTTCTCTCCTTAGGGGTAGTCATCAGGTGTGGTCATTAGGACATTCAATTAAATCCCAGTGTAGTCTTAAAAACTGATGTCAATTTGAGAGCATCAAGATCAAGTAAAGCAAATGAGTCTACATGACCCAATACCACCAAAGGCAAGAAAGGTAGGAAGGGAACATTAACAGAGAACAAAATAAAACAGTGACCTGCTTTGGTTCCTTCTCAATGAACCCACAGCTGGGTAAAGGGGAATGTGAGTATCCCAGAAAAAAATCTGGAATGGATATTGAAAGATCCCTTGGCATTCTATGCCACAGGTTGACTCAGAACTTTCTAACTCCAAATATTGTTGAATATTAAGTAGGTGATGATTCTTTTTGAAAAGAGGAAGAGGAATAAGAGAATTCATCCCATCTGTTCTTTGAGTGGAGGGGGGTGGGGGGTGGGCTAGCCTGATGATGGATGTTAAGAAGGGCACGTATTGCAATGAGCACTGGGTGTTACACACAAACAATGAATCATGGAACACTACATCAAAAACTAATGAAGTACTGTATGGTGATGATATAACATAATAAAAAATAAGTTAAAAAAAGAAAAGAATAACCTTGTAAATTTATTATGAAACCAAAAGAGATTTCCAAAAAGATGAGAACAAAGATCTGTAGTTCCACCACTTAGAGATAACCACGATTAGCACCTAAGTGTATACTATTTCAGAGCTCGATGGTGCATGCACTTAGCACATTTTACTAAAAACAGTATCTAATAGTGAGTACTCTTTTATGCAAGCTTCTTTGTCATTCACAAAATTTTTGAGTATATTTTCAAGTAATTTAATAATTTCCTGCAACATCATTTAAGAGCACAGCACATCTAACCTGTGGTTGGCTGAACAATGATCTGCTTAATCAATCCCCTATAACTGGACATATAGGCTATTGCCCTCAAACTGCTAATCACACCATAATAGCTAATGCCAAAAGAACATCGCTTGGTCTTTCAATCCAATGAGCTCCTGCCTTAGAGCTAGCTGGGAAAGATGCAGAAGGAAAGGATACAACATTTTATCCATGCAGTCTCAGTAAGCCTGACCCATTTTGTAGTTTATCTGGCTTGGAGAACAACCAGCAGGGTGCAAGGTGCAGAGGAATGCATAGTAATGCCTTGGAAATGATAGCAAACAAATGATATCAAACACCTTCGTGTGCCACCTGCAGTAGATACCAAGCTTTCTCACTGCTCTGCTAAGGACCTGCAAACCCCAGAGGGACTCTGTTTCCTCCTTAATACGTCAACAGCAGCTCGTGCTTGGGTTTGAATTGGCTTCAGTTCTCCACTTTTCCCCTCTCCGGTCTTAGAAATTAATCACTTCTTTCAATAGAATCATTCCTGCAATAGGTTTGTGGGTGGGTTAAAGAAAAATGTAATAACCCAAGAAGCCTCTAAATTTAAGATGTTAGTTTTTCTGGCTTATATAATTTACATAATTATTTGTTCATGCATCGTTTGTATATCAGTTTTGTGATTGCTTTATACTATATGAAATTTCCTGGCAATTCCCCAAGTGCTGGCTTCTCAGGCTGCCTATGCAGGTTTTAGCCCTGCAGCAATAAAGCAAATAAATAGCTATAGGGCTGCCCGGCATTCAGATAAAGAAAGCACCGCCCTTCTGAGCTGCTGAACTGAATTGGCCATCTCGGTTTGGGGGAACAAAATCTCTTCTGTTTTATTAATTCTATTAAAACTATTCATAGGGGAAAAAACGGGTTTTATTAAACTCGGAGGACCAAGATAATTCACTGTTTGCTAGGATTTGATGCACTTTTATCTTTGTGGCATGTATAAGCATCATTAGATAGTCACTTTTAAGGTGAGCTGGTATATTGCATTCAGTCTGTCATATAAAAATTCAATAAAACAACATTTATTGCATCTTTATTCTGTGCCGGGCTCTCTTTGCTAAGTCTCCAGTGACAGAGGGGAGCAAGAATATTCCTGCCTTCAAGGAGTTCACAGTTTAAGGAGGGAAACACACACACACGCACAATAGGATGTGATTCTAGCTGAGATAAGTAGGAATGTGATGCTCCAGGAACATCCAGAGGGAGTGATTCATTTGGCTGAGTCTAGTCTGCTTCTCCAGTCCCATCAGATCTGTGTTTGAGAAGACTGCCCTGCCAGCAGTAAGGAGGCAGGAAAATCAAGTGGGACCCCATTTCCATCATTCAGGAGGGAGCAAGGGAGACTTGATTCAGGAAATAGAAGGAAGTACAAATGAAGGTTGGCACAGTATTCGTTCTTTCTTACCAAGTTCATAGCGCTTCCAAGTGTACTTGTTTCCACATTTTGGTTCAAGAACACTTATTTTGGGTAAAAATTGGAAAGATAAGCAAAAGACAGGTGATAAAACTGTAGACACTGGCTATAGAAGAGGTTAACTAGGGACCAACTCATGAAGAGTTCACCATGCCAAGGAACGATACAAATGTATCCAATCAATCAAAAATATTTCTAGTAAGTTCAGAGAGAAAAACTGACTCACCAGTCTATGGTAGGTTAGCTAGGAAGAAAAATGTCCCTATTTGAAACAAAGTCAGATCACTGGCCAAAAAGAGTTCTTAAACGATGACTTTAAATAAACTCCTGGCCAGTCAGGATGGCTAAAATTAACAAGTCAGGAAATGACAGATGTTGGCGGGGATGCAGAGAAAGGGGAACCCTCCTACACTGTTGGTGGGAATGCAAGCTGGTGCAGCCACTCTGGAAAACAGTATGGAGGTTCCTCAAAAAGTTGAAAATAGAGCTACCATATGATCCAGCAATTGCACTACTGGGTATTTACCCCAAAGATACAAAAGTAGGGATCCGAAGGGGTACGTGCACCCCGATGTTTATAGCAGCAATGTCCACAATAGCCAAACTGTGGAAAGAGCCAAGATGTCCATCGACAGATGAATGGACAAAGAAGATGTGGTATATGTATACCATGGAATATTATGCAGCCATCAAAAGGAATGAGATCTTGCCATTTGCAATGACATGGATGGAACTGGAGGGTGTTATGCTGAGCGAAGTAAGTCAATCAGAGAAAGACATGTATCATCTGACCTCACTGATATGAGGAATTCTCAGGAAACAAACTGAGGGTTGCTGGAGTGGGGGGTGGGGTGGGAGGGATGGTGTCACTGGGTGATAGACATTGGGGAGGGTATGTGCTGTGGTGAGTGCTGTGAATTGTGCAAGACTGTTGAATCACAGATCTGTACCTCTGAAACAAATAATACATTATATGTTAAAAAAAAAAAAGAAGAAGATAGCAGGAAGGGAAGAATGAAGGGGGGAAATCGGAGGGGGAGACAAACCATGAGAGACGATGGACTCTGAGAAACAAACTGAGGGTTCTAGAGGGGAGGGGGTTGGGGGGATGGGTGAGCCCGGTGATGGGTATTAAAGAGGGCACGTACTGCATGGAGCACTGGGTGTTATATGCAAATAATGAATCATGGAACACTACATCAAAAAAAAAAATTAATTAAAAAACAATAAACTCCTGGCCAAAAGGCACAGTTTCTTGTTTCTTCTTTGGTTGATCCATTCCTTAGCCAATAAGATTGTGGGTCCCAGAGCCAGCTCACCTGGGTTTGAGCCAGGGCTCCCTCACTAGCTCTGTGACTTGGCATTAGAATGTTAATAGTACTAACTCACAAGGCTGGGGTAGAAAGTCAATGACTGACTGGATGTGAAGCTCTTAGAACAGTGCCTGGCACAAATGCTTACTGGTGCGGGCTCTTTCCATCTGCATGCATGCTAGAGTGCTCAGTACTGAGTACTCTCTGTGTAGCAGGCACATTTGAAGCCCTGGGCATAAAGACCAAGATGCTCCTACCCCAACCTGAAGAAGCTCATCATCTACTGAGGATGACAAACGGGAATAAATGATTGTGCCAATATGGTTATGCACCCACACTTTGGGGAACGGAGAAGAGGTTGAGGAGGGAGGGCTGAGCTGAGGCCTCAGCTTCAGGGAGCCTGCACTTTCTTAAATTTCCTGTTTTCTTGTCCTGCACAAACTTTCTCTGTCTGCACCCATTAGTTATGTGAAGGGAACCCCAATTTCTTCTAGATCCTTTGGTTAGAAAGCACAATTGGGTAATTATACTCTGCCTTCCTTGAATGAGGGAATAAATAAGCGGATGTTTCTGGTGTGTGGGGTTAAGGGGTGCACTCCCCCTTGGCCCCTGGGACAGGGAAGAATGCCCTGGGAAGGGGGAGGAGAGTGACTTCCGGAAGGATAGTCACAGATCAGACCCATGTTTTAGGTAAATAAACAAAGGTATCTCAGGGCCTTGGTGAAGATACTGGGGGAGGAGAAGGCACAGAAGGAGGTGAGGACTGGCTGGAATGAGGTTCTTATATTCCTTGGGGTATGTACAGCACGGGGGTAGGCAGTTAGTGAATTGACAAAAGGAACAGATGATGTCATGGTTTTATGCTGTGTACTTTGAGTCTAGCTACCTAATGCCCCCATTAGTCAACGACTCAACTGGGCAAGACCACAATAAAACAGTGACATTTAGAAAGCTTCATTTTTTTTTCTTTTTCTCAGAGTCCATTGCCATACTGAGGAGACCCTGTCACTAAAGAGATTGCTGAGGAGAAACCTGGAGATACTTTGCATCTCAGTGGATTTGGGGAAGCTGTTGGTTCTTTATGATGCCAGCCCTTTTTTTTTTTTTTTTTTTTTTTGCAAGGTGCCACCAGGAACAGTAACATTTTTCTATTTGTAAAATGTCTCACATGCATGTTTCACTTAGTATTTATACTCAATATATAAGGTAGGTCCTGTGAAATGAGCTTCATGGTTATTTTTATATGACACACGCTGATAAGCAAGGTTAAGCTTGTCCTATGGTGAGGGGTGGAACCCCCAGGGCTCCAGCCTCAACTGGAAGCCATTGCTCATCCCTCTCTGGACCCTAGCAAGAGTCAGCGAGACAGACAGCTTACCCCCTTTCCTTCTTCCGCAGAAAGAAAACTTGGGTAGATCCTCTTCACAGATGGGATAGGAGAAATTCAAAATGGATGATCCTTTAGTGAAGAGAGCTATGTCAAGAAACAGCTCTTTGATGTCTTCTCCTAAAGGGAAAGAAAAGATCGGCTTTACTATTAGAGTGGGTTTAATTTCATATCAAAGCATTCAACATTCATAGAAGCATGAGCCAAAAGGCCTTTTATTTCCAGAAGCCTGCCCTGTGGGAACAGTTTTATTCCTTCCTTCGTTCCTTTGTTCCTTCCTTCCCTCCCTCTTCCCTCCCCCCTTCCTTCCTTCGTTCCTTCGTTCCTTTTTTTTTTTTGTAAAACAGCACGTAAGCAATGCTACAGGGGATAATGGCCGGAGACCTAGGTATGAATATGCCCTTTTATGAACTTGATCTGTTTGGAGCAAGGTAGGCACACTGTTGTGCTTCTCTGCCCAGATGCTCTGGCCCCTCAAGGAGATGGCTGCAGGTCCGGCTTCTACAACTTTCCAGCTGCAGTATTTGCAGTATTATGTGCCTCTCCTAAGAGCGGTTGGGTGGGGTCACCCCCCCCCCCCGCAGTTGCTAGGTAGATATTGTATCATATTACACAGGAAGCTTTAGGGTGCTCTGCCTTTTTCTCCATTCCTCCTTTTATGTTCCCTCTACTCCTCTTTTTATTCCTCTTTGATTACTCAGCTGCTGCTATAGAATCCAGATATTGGGCAAGGTTCTGGAAATACGAAGATGCATGAGAGTTCTTGGTCGCCAGCAACGTTCCCTTCATTTCTCTGAAATGATTCCACACGCTAAGTTTATTAAGTCCTTCTGTTCTAGTTTTGATAAAACTGCTTTAGAAGGGAGATACTCTAGTAGTTATAGCAATATAATGACTAAGTGTAAAGTCATGTCCAAATAAAAATAAACAATCAGCATCCTAGCTCATTAATTGGGGTGGAGGGAGAAGATATTACATATTTTTCCCTTTGTCAAAGGTTTAAGAACTTGCACCAGCTATTTGAGAAATGAAATAAATTAAATGATAAGCCATACTGCTGGTGGTAGACTTGTTTGTTGCTGAGATAACAAAGCAAAAGCTCTCTCTCACATAGACATCAATATTTAGGCTTGATGTATTATCTTTTTTTTGTTGTTGGATTTACGGATTCTGGGTGCTGATATCATCCAAATGAATGCTTCAAGTCTTTTCAGTACAAGAGCACAGCATTCAGTGGGAGTTCCACTGTATCTAGATGTTACCCAGAGACAGAAGTAAAAATGAAGAAGGAAATAGAGTTGTCCACAGAGTGGTGGGGACAGTAGCTTAGCCAGCCACTTAGCCAGCTACTGTAGTTAATGGAAGTAATTGCGGTGTGTGGGCCAGGAAGAGATTGTGCAATGTTTTATTTCATGTCAATATTCTTTACTTACTCAGAATGATTCCAAATCTAATGTTGAGATTTGACTTTAAATGTTTAGAACACTGGTCAACAGAAAAGCCAAAATCTTGTAATGGATCTGCCAAGAAGAACACAACAGATTAGGTGTGAGTACATTGTATGCTCTGCAAAGTTCCATTAAAAATTCACACCAATGATATCATTTCTTTTCCTACATGAATCACTAAAATTGATTCAAAAACATATTGTCCAGCACTTTGTTTTTGCATAAACTCCTGATGCCATCAATAATCCTTCCAAGTCTCTCCATAGTTAATGTTGATCAATGCCATGTTCCAATGGCAGGCTCTCAATCTGAAATGAGCACAGGGTCTTGATGGGTGGGTTATACCCTTACTTAACATTTTTATCATTGCTTGAATTCTTGTGGTTCCTGAACTTTTGGCCTTAAAATTGCTCACTGATTATTTGAAACATTTCATAAAGCATTTATTACATAATTAAAAAGAGAGAAATGTATGAAGATTTTCAAAGTTAGGACTTGCCTTTATAATTTTGTCCCATCCCACCTCAGTCAATGTAATAATTTTTTTCCCAGACAGTCCATTATATGCAAGGTATTGTGCTAGATATGATAGGGACTGCAAAGATAATGTCTTTTACACATACCTTCTGCTCATTCAGAAAGCTCCAGAGGCTCATCTATCCCTCAGAATAAAGTCAGGAAATGTCCTACTGGCCCCACCTTCCGTACTCCACATCATGAATCTATCCTCCATTTTTTGAGGTCAGGTAATCACACAGCAAATTCACACCACGGTTACTTGCTCACTCGCTTTCTTTAATGTGTAATGGTCTTACCCTTTCGGCTGTGGTCTAAGTGAGGTCTTGGTCATTCTCATCTTTTTTTATGAGGGTTTCCCTGATCATCCCCCAAATGTTTTTTGGCTTCTCTGAATTCTTAAAGTAGTTTTGTCTGAAATATTTTTTCAAAGTGTATGAACATGTATTACTTTGTACTCTGCTCTTCGACTCATCCTACAACACTTAACCTAAAACATGAAACTCCTGAAAGACAGGAGCTGGGTTTTTGTTTGTTTGTTTTGGTTTGGTTTCTATTTCCTTTTCCTTTGTGTTTCCCACTGGGTCTTAGAGAGAACTGATTTTAACTGAGTTGCCCTCATCACTGAGCTGTGCACTTTATAAGAGCTTTCTGTTTAATCCTCCAGACTCCCCAGTGCATAGCGCAGAGCCCCTCAGTCAGACACATGGAAAGCACCCCATACGCGTAGGTAACGAGTGGATGAACGGACTATGTGTCCCTCAGCTCCAAATCCAGCCTTCCGAGGTCCACTGTGTAGAGATGGGGCTCTCCGTAATCACATTTCTCCTTTGCCATCTGCCCGCAGAGGTGAGAGAGGGAGACTGAGGCTGAGCAGGGGAAGGAATCTGCTCCTTCTTCCATACTTGCTGGTCCTTGAGAGTGTCACCTGGAGATGGCCTGGCACCCTGGTAGTAGCAATTGGTTCCAGTGTCCAGCTCCTTTCTGCACCTTCTCAGAATCAGTGGAGGTTCAGCTGCGTGGGCTCCTAAGCTTCTGTTAGGACAGTTTCTGCTGCAGACATTCCCCATCCCCAGCAATCTGTGCCTCAGCTCCACAGGGCCCTTCTTTGAAGCCTCCAGGTTGTGATAACTCCAACCTCTGCCCTCTGTTCTCCCAACCCTCAGGGTGGTCGCTGCTGACCATTGACATGGTCTGTATTTTCCCCAGGGGACCCAGACTCTTAGGACAAATGACAATCTTGAGAGATAGCTATGATTTTCCTCCTTTCACAGATGGAAAAATATAGACTCAGAAAGGTTATATTAACTTATCTGGGTCCCAGAACTATAAGGTGGTAGAGTCAAGAGTCGAACCCAGACTTAAACAACAAACAAAAAATGACAGCCCAGGATTGTGCACAAGTATTCACCAAGTAGAGCCTCAAAGCTGTATGTTAATGATTTAATTTGTAAGATGGCCTGGAATATTTTGTGCATGGGCATATGGCATGTGATAATTCTGTTTCATAACTGGTTTTAATTTCAGCTTAGCTATGAGCTCACATTTGTCAATGATGGTGTTCCAGACAGTTTTATCATCCACATTGCTGACCTGGAAGATATGTAATTGTCTGTGGTATCTGCCATGGAAATGATCACTAGGCTATTTTGCCTTTCAAATCTAATCTAAGGTGCAGTTTTGTTTGATCAAACCCTCTTGGATCTGGCCATTCGTTTTCCTGGGGAAAGGCCATTTTCTCTTATGCTCATTTTCCTTCTTCACAAGCACCTTTGTGCTGTCCCAAGCTTCTCTCAGCTTGGGAAATGGGAGCAGGAGGTATGGAGACAATTGTCCCTGCTACATATTTGGCACTCAGTATTGAAAAAGAGAGGCCAACTGACAGACATTCAGGAAAGTGCATCCACAGAACTGTGAATCAATTCAAACTGCTGTCAAAGGAAAGATACTAGAGCTACATACATATCCCTTAGCTGATTAGCAGTTACAGAATTGCACTGTATGTTTATCGATATTTTACAAGTATAGATAGAAGAATAAACTAAGGGCAGGAGAAGGAAGTAAAACATCTTGGTACTGGAAAAACACTGTTAGGAAAATAATCTCAATAGGGAACAAAGTCACAGAGAAAGCAGTAGGTTGCTTCTCTCTGAGGATGTGTATGTATATAAAAACATTAAGGCAGTTTGCTTCAAAAGCGCTTGGGGGCTTGATGATCTTTCCCAGCAGTTATATGTTATATTTGTTCTATATTTGAGATCTAATTTTATATCTGAGACTGAATATGCAGTTTGCAGTTGTCTTGGGGGAAGTGACATCAGTTCTTCCTGTCCCCCAGGACGCATGTCCTTCCCTGTGTTAATATGTATTTTCACTCAGGCTCCATATTGCCTTGTATTTTCCTTATACCTTTGCCATTCCTCTACTGGATGCTGTAAGGCAGGCTCCCAGCCTCAGGGCTTAGCACACTGTCTGAATATTATGCTAAGTTCCAAGTGCTTGTTTGCTGAATGAATGATAAAGGTTATATACGTAGTAAACTTGTAGAGAACTCTAAGCAGGTTTTCTCAACCTTGGTACTATTGACATTTTGGATCAGATAATCCTTTTTTTTGTGGGGCTTGTAGGATGTTAGCAGCATTTTCGGCCCAGCAGGCTCCCCAGTGCCCCCAATCCAGTTGTGATAACCAAAGATGTCTCCAGACATTGCCAAATGCCCCCTGGAGGACAAAACCTGCCTCCGGTGGAGAACCACTGCTTTTAAGAACTGCCTTCTCAATCACCAGACAAGTGCCTCAGACTCATGTACCAAAATAAAAGATGGTGGGTTGCATTTTTTAAGTAGTCCTTCTTATGTAATATGAGAACTGCCGGGGTGGGAGGGTGAGAGGGGGTACTCCCTTGGACACTTGCCTCAAGTAATTTTTAATACATATAAATTGGATTATCTGAACTTGGATCTTCTGAAGGGATGAAATTGGAAAGTTAATGAGAGCTGGTGTTCCCGGGCTGGGAGGGCAGAGATAAATGTTTCCTCTAGACACTTCATTGTAGAACAGCAAATGAGCTGAGAAAAGAGGCTAAAGCTTCATTGTGCCATATACAATCTTTTCATCTTGAGTCCTCTTTCCCTAGCCTCTGTGTGATGCCCCCCTTCTGTCAGTTCTGTCAACATTCATGGCTTCTGACCAAGGGAGGATGGTGGTTGCAGTGAGTGAGCCCAGCATGTTCTCAAACTGCCCCCACTGTTCCTTGCCTCTGGGACACTTGTATGTGGAAGGCAGGCTCCTCTGAACAGCTGAGAGCAAATCGTGGTAGGGGTGAGGAAGAGGATCCGGGTGTGTATCTGCCTTGCATATTAAGGGCAGTGACAGTCCAATGCATCTTGGGGCTACTTTCCTCCTCATTCATAAGGTAGAAGAGATTTAGATAAACAGGTGGGCTAAGTGTGGGCAGGGTCTTAACAAATCTCAGCTCCAGAACAATTTTTGTGCCTTAAGCTCTGTTGGTGGGCTGTGCTCTCCTAGTCTGGACTGGAGCTGGGCAGTTGTCCAGGAAAGGACGAGCTTGCCTTGGTAGTTTCTAGCCAGTTCTGGGCCTCAACTGGAACCGGGGAATAGAACTCAGAACCCAACCACACAGGCTCTGGATATGCAATTCCTCACTGGAAGGTGGTGGGGACATAAGCGTGATGGGTCGGGGGAGGTGGTACCCTCTGCTGGGTTCCCTGCTGGTGTGTTCTCCGGCATGGGTTGCTGTCCTGGAGTCTATGGGCGTCACCTGACAGGAACATGCTGCCTGTTTGCTGGGTGGTTTGAGGGTTACAGGAGGGGCCACCTCTCATGCTACTATTTTTCATATGTCATGAGTCTGCTCGAAGGTTTTTTTTTTTTTACCTTATATTTTGAATAATTACATTCTCATAGAAAGTTTAGAAAGATACAGAGAGATTTCACTTAACCTTCACTCTGCTTTCCCCCATCGTAACATCTTACGTATAATATAGTACAATATCAAAACCAAGACACTGACATTGGTCCGATGAACAGGGCTTATTCAGATTGTACCAGGTTTTATATACATTTATGTTGTGTGTGTGTGTGCACACATGTGTGTATGCACGCAGGTGCACGTGCATGCTTTGACAGTTTGATTGCTTAAGCTTTACAAACTGTTGCCACCCTGAAACAGAGCTGACACTCCTCAAGCCCCACCTCCACTAGCCTTCCCACATCTCTGCCAGGTCCATCCTTAGGCTTGTCCATGTTCTTCCTGCTGCGGGAAGGCAACGTCTCTCTCTCTTTCTCTACCTCTCTTCCTCTCTCTCCCTTGTGTGACTGCGGGTGGGTGTGGGCTGACAAGTTGGAAATCTGCAGGGCAGGTCAGCATGCTAGAAACTCAGGCTGCATTTCTAAGGTGCAGTCTTGCAACTGAGTTGCTTCTTCTGGAAACTTCAGTATTTTCTCTGAAGGCCTTCAACTGACTGGAGGAGTCCCATCCACATTATGGAGGATAACCAGCTTTAATCAAAGTTTATTGATTGTGAATGTTAATCACATCCATGTAATGCCTTCACAGAAACATCTTGATCAAACAGATGGGCACCAGAGCCTAGCCAAGTTGATGCACAGAATTCATCATCACAGGGTGCATTTTGCGCTGTATTGGTAGGACCCTCAATAACCCTTCCAACTGTGTGTTCACAATCCTTCTTGCTCTTATATGGTCCATAGTTAACTTGGGAATCAAATGTCTCTGAGTGGTTCCATATGTTTCTGGGATGGATATACTGAGCCCCCTACCAGTGGCAGGCACGATGCTGAGTGCTTGGGATATAGAGATTTGAAGAAGCCATCTGAGTTTTCAGGAGTATAAGAATAGGGATGTCCTGGTCCATGGAATCACAAAGAGTGAGCCTGTAACTGTGCTTGGGAGTCATTGATGATTGTAGAGAGAGAGGGTGACATGATCTGATCTGTGCTTTCTTTACCTACAATAATTTCTCTCCCTTCTGTCCAAACCCTGACCTCTTTGGGAGATATTACCTCATTCCACCAGCTTCTTTCTCTTTATTCCGATGAGTTTATGATCTATGCTGATTATTTAGCATGTAACATGGACTACATTGTGTAGTTAGTCAATGCTTTATATCATAATGCCTTGCCTCCTCAACCAGTGTCAGATCCTCGAGACCAGGGCCTCGTTATTATATGTTATTATATCATATTCTATTCTCTTACAGTTTGATTACTCCTCCTCCTCCCATCATACCTAACACCCACCTCCAATGGCAGATGCTAACTCAGTGTTTGCTGGGTAAATGGCTCTGGCTTTTATTCTCTACTTTCTGAAAACATGTTTACTTCTGTCTGCAGCATAAAAATCAATTTGGCCAATTTCCAGTAAATGTCTTCAGAGAGGTTTAGACCTCACATAGGAAAACTTTGATTGTCTTTTCTTCTGGTCTTCTGCACCTTCACAATCCAGCTCAACCAACCCCTCCCTGGGATTCCAACTGGGGTTCCCTCATTTGTCCTTCCCCTGGTCTCTCATGGCACCCTGTGTATAGCTCTATCATTGTGAGTGTGGTAATGATCACTAGTTTGCATCCTTAGAATGCACCAGGGTACGAGCTGTGAGTGGTCAGGAACTATGCTGTGTTTATGCATCATCAGATAACCAGCACCTAGTCTAGTGGGCAAGGCCCAGCATGTCAGACTGTTGGATACGTAGATGGAAATGAGAGAAAGTCAGATAGTTTGATGATCCAGAAGGGTAGTTGAGCTTTCACTTCCAACTTTGGTGGGAGCCAGCAATTACTGGGAAAGTCTGAGTTGTGAGGCCAGTGATATCAATCTCTCTCTCCCTATACCCGGAAGGCTCTCTTAGAAGGTGCTAGTGTGTTAACTTTGTCATCACAATAATGGGAATTTTGCTGTGGCACTTAGGATGGAGTGTGGTTGAAAATCTAGGCCTAGGCCAAATAGTAGCAGATACTCCTCTGTCATCTTTGAATCCCGCCTCCCAAACCCAAAATAACAAACAGACCTTGCTTTTGACTTCTTCCCTTAATTTGGATGATTACCGATTCTGCAAGTTTGTATTCCGTTTACTACACAGGCCCACTTGTACATGGATCTGGAAGTTCCCTTTCTTGCATGGCCATATTTTGATTGGGGTGTTTTAATTTGCTTGTGTGATTCACAGGACAACTTTCAAGGGTCACTGCAGATCCCGAAGAAGAGGATGGTGTGTCAGGCTCCATGTGTAAGTGAGATGACTTTGCTGGAAATTCATTACCATGGCAACAAAAAATTAACTCTCCTCCTTTCTGTCCTTGATGTCACTTGTGCATTTCTTGTACCCCTTCCCTCAGACCCCTTCCCTGCCTTTGAAGTTAAGGAAGTGACTTACAACGTGGTAAATGTATTCTAGCTACGTTGCTCTGTTATTTCCTGATCTCCCCTCGTTTCTGCCTTTCAAATCTTGTCGCTGTAGGACAGCACAGGGAGGCCCCCTGATGGGACAGTATTTCAAATAACAGCAGCTCCACCCTGTTCCACTGTCTTTGGTGGTATTTCCTTGGGAACTGACCCGCCTGCCAAAGTCAGGTCTATGACTTTGTTCTCATTTTATCTTGGGTATGCAGATGGCGGATTCAAACTGCTTACATATGGTTCTTGATATTAAACACAACAAAAATGGAAGGAACACCATCACCTTGGAATGCCACCTGTTTGTGATATAAGAGGCCAAGAACTACAACACTCTTCAGCTGCCTGGTAACATGATGAATGTGTTCTTGAGTGTGAGGATATGTTTGTGCTGCTAAATTCACAATTCAGATCCCTTACTTGTGTGCTTCTAACCGGGAAACACACGGAATCCATGGGAATTCATTATTGACAAAAAAAGGGCTGTGAACCTGAGCTGCCCCCTTGACATCTGAATCACACTCCCCTGGAATGACCTGAGATCGGCTTCCATCAGGTTAGGAGGCGATGGTCTTCGACTCAAAATAGAAACGTTAGAGACTGTAAAGAGATAAATGGTAATGAAGATGAGCTTCGATCCAAAAGACCTGGACAAATGTCTCACAAAAAATAATGACCCATTTGAGGCTGTTCTGCTTGAACTTTTGCATCTTAAAGAGTAGATCGACAATGAACTCTAAATGCACATATTTATTCTGTGTTATCCATGGTTCCACATAGTGCAGAATCTTAACATGAGGCTGAGAGGAACTTGAACTTGTCTCCTCGCTGGCAGAAAGTGTATCTTAGTGGCTCAAGGATGGGAATTCCTACTTAGCTTCTCATTCATCTTACTGCATACCTGACATACGGCTGGAAGAGCACCTGACCTTGGGGACACAAAGCAAATCAGAAGATGCTTCTGCTCTCATCTGGATGATAACACTTCCAGCATCTAATTATAATACTACAGGACCAAATACACTCAATAAAAGATACATGTATACTCTAAACCTCTTATAATGTATAGTCATCATTCTGTGGTCTTCTGTGTGCAAGGCACACACTCCATACTACTTGACCCAACCCCTCTTCATTTAAAACTCAGTCTTACTGATAGTGTTCATTCATTCTTTCAATAGTATTTATTAACTGTTTAATATGTGCTGGACACTGCTGGTGGCTGTGGGGCCAGGGTGGGGCAGGAACCTTTTGACCAGGCCAGTCTACCCAGAGCCCTACTGTTGATTGACTAGTGACCAAATTACCAGGGCTTCCTCAAGTCTAGAAGCATCCAAGGAACTTGCCTGTTCTGTGTGGTACAGATAATTATTTAACTTTCTGTTCCTAATCTGGAGTCAACCCATATGGGATAGAAAACTGGAGAAAAGTTAGATTGTTCTTGTTTCTTTTGTTTTTAATGGAAAATTAGACCTCAGAGCACGTGTCTCTACTATACTTCAAGGGTGAGGATTTGCATTTCACTAGCAGATAAACTTTTTCCCTGGGAAGGAGCCCGGGGAAGCCTTAACACTCCTTGGCTTAGGAATGTCAGGAACCGTGGCAGTGTTTGGTGACACCGAGACACAACAAGGATGCACCTGTCATATTTCATTTCTGCATTTCCTGCAAATCTGTCTGTTTTCTGACAGCGGACAAGAACCGAGCCATGATGTACAGGTGGTTTACCTGATTATGTGTGGCTATGAAGATGAACTCTGGGACTGTTCTTTAAATGCTGGGCACGCTGAATAGGAATTCTTTCCTGCTTCTGGAAGCCATGAACTAGGTATGGTTTAAAAGAAAAAGCTAAGGCATTTGTCCTCAGCGTCTGGGATTATGGAATATGAAGCATGAGTGAGTAGGGGCTGGTAAACTGGCTGAGATCTAACATCTGATATCAACCCTGTCTTTGCTCATTTATAGAACTGGATTTGAAGCCAAAGGACCAGGTGGTTCTAAGATATATATGAATCATTGACTCTGTCCCCTGTCTTGTGGGTGACCAGGACATTGGGTATTAATATCCCCATTTTGTGATTGAAGAGGTTGAGATCTAGGGCAGTGAAATGACTGATTCCAGTCTCCAGACTCAGCCTGCTGTGGTTCTGCCCTCATACTGCCAAATGTAAGAGACAAACAGCAAGGGAGGTCAACTGACTAAGAGAAGGAAACAGAGCTTTGGACAGAGGCAAAATGAGTTCAAACGCACACACCAAGACCCTGTTCCTCTTATGTCTCAGGCTGATCACAAGGAGGGACAAGGAGGCAGAACTAGCTCCCCAGTTTTGCTAGGCTTGCTGGCTAGGCTCGCTTGCAAGGATTGTTTGCTAGGATTGCGTACGTAGCTCACTTATTCTGCAAAAGGGCAGCCATTTCTCAACCTAAAGGACACTGGTAAAAGCACAGATAAAAAAGCAAGGGAGTTGGAGGGTTTTTGTAAGAATTAAGAAAAATAATTCATGAAGCATCGAGGCCAGTGGTAGCCACATTGTAGATATTCAATCATTGGGCAAAAAAAGGGTGGATTCTGTTAGGAGAGCAATGTTGACTCTACTTCTTGTGGTCATAGAAAACGAAACCAACTACTTCTTTTTAAAATTTTCTTTATCCCCCCCCCTTCATTTTTCCCTTCCTTCTCCTAACATAACACAATACAATAAAAGTAAAAATAAAATTTTCTTTTTCACGTTAAGAGCACTTTAGGTTTAATATAATTTAGTAAAGTTCAATAGATATTTCTGAAATAAAACCTGGATGTCAGCTAGGGCCTCTCAGCCCTTGAGATATAAATAGGATCTCATTGAACACGGTTAGTGGTTGGGGATGTTCTTCAGTACTGACTCTCAGACGTGGCCGTACACTGGAATCCCCTGGGGAGCGCTGTAAAAATAGTGATGCCTGGATCCTGTCCTAGACATTCTGTATACTGCCTGGGCATCACGATTCTTAGATACTTCTATTGTCCAGCCTTGTTTGAAAACCACTGTCATAAGCCACCCCAGGTTGTGTGCTCATTCCCTGAGCTTAGGATCACATGGGTGGGCTTCTAGATCTACTGTGTATCACTCCAGGCTGAAAGTTTAACCCCTTCATGGATTTCCTAAGAAATGTTTTCACAAATTTTACAGATTTTATGAAGATTGCTTGGGGGGAGAGGGGAAGGGTTCACTATATTGCTGGCTCCCTCCCTCCCTGTCTTCATCTCTCTTCTTTCTCTGGAGAAACAACAAAATATTTCCCATTGGCTCGGTGCTGAGGGCTTGGGAGGACTCCAGGCACCTCAGGGCCTCAACAGCTACCCCAGTGACTTGTAAAGGAATTCTTTCAAGACAGGCAGGGCTCTGCTTAGTTAGAATTCTTGGAACAGCCCCTAAGAGATTTTTTTTCTATTTTATTTCGGGAACATCGACTCAATGCCGAACACTAACCCAGGCATGGAAAGGTTTGAGATGGGGGCTCAGGGACCAAGAGGATAGAGCTAAACAAGGTAGACACTGAGGGCTGTTGGGGGAAGAGGGAGCATAAGGTGGAGGGCACGTGAGGGGAAGTGGGAGGTGCGGGCTGGGAGAAGCCCAGCCGTCAGGACAGGTAGGCCACCTCTATGGGCTCGCTCAGACCTCTGCGCTTAGATGAAAGCAATCTCTTGGGGTAGGGATCCAAGGGATCCCTGAAATTAAAACCCCAAAACCAGCTTGTGATTATAAATGAAACGCATTCTGGCCTTAAGGAAATGATTAAGAGATCAGCTGTGTCTTTTGTGGCCTTAATTGGCTTTACTCTCCTCTGCCCTCTGTGTCCATAAAAGTGACCGAGGTCTACGGTCAGTCTCAGAAGCTTTGAGTGTCATTCTTGGCAGAGTGAGCTGTGTTGTGTATGTTCGGTGTCTCTCTGTAAACCTTCATGACCTTTGGGGATGGAATGTCAACTCATCCCCCTACTTTGTACTGAGCATTTTTTTTCTTCTTAGGAGGCTGCCTGTGTCCCAGGACACAGGCCCAAATACAGGCTACACAGAAAGAACATCTTTATTTTCAGCAGAGAGGTAAGGTTTAAGCTATAAACTCTCCAGACAGTATCTCTATAAGAATTTAAGAATGAAAAAAAAAATACAGTCCTATTTCTGAATTCTCCACTCCAGTAACATCTTGTTTTGTCTGATTATGCTATGTAATAGGTACTGGATAATTGTTTGTTGAGTGAATAAAGGAATGTTGATAAACAATCAGACAGGGGGAAGTAAAGGGGTTAAAGTGATTTTGGAAAAGGTCCACCTGCTCCTTTACCTCCCCAAATGTTTTGCTAACACATTTCCCTTTTAATAAGTCTCAATCTCAATCTGTCCTCTCCTAATACAAGGGGACATAAAGATCATGTTTCCCCCATAGTTCTCAGTTCCTCCAGTGAGACTGTGTTTGGGACACATATTTGAAGTCAGAGCAGCCCATAGAGCCTGCTAGCAATTGGACCTTTCCTATTTTTGGTGGATGCCCAGAAAATGGAGTAGAGATGCTACTTCAACAGGGGAGACAAGAAACCTAATACCACTTGTTTATTGATCTGATCACAAACATGTTTGGAGCTCCTACCATGGGCTGAGCACTCTGCAGGGTGTGGGGATACAAAGACCAGTTCGTTTTTAGGCATAACCCCTGACTTTTTGGAAGAACAAAGGAAAGGTAAACAGACAATCTCCACACAGCGTAGCTACAAGGCACCGTGAAGAACAAGGAAGGTGTGCATAATCCAGCATGGGTGGTCACAGACGGCCACAAAGTAGATGATGCCAGAGCTTAGACTTGCCAGGCGCAGAGTCTGCCGGGAGGGTCATCGGTGGTCACTCTTGTAGCTCTGACCATAGGCAGGTGCTGTTTGAAGCATTATATGTGTATTAGCTCGAATCCTTGCAAAAGCCTTAGGGGCTCATTATCTCTATGTTAGAGTCTGAAGAACTGAGGCAAGGAGGATTTAAGGAAAGTGTCCAGGGTCACACATCTGGAAGGGGCTGGAGTATGAACCCAGGTAGATTGTCTACAGGTACTCTTTCTCCAAGAAACTCGGGGCAGAGAGAACAACATATGCAGAAACTCTGAAGTCCCAAAGAGCATGTAGTTTCTGGGAACTTCACATTTGCCAACAAAGCCCTTAGGCCATTCTACGTTTGTGGCATTCACCTTGAATATTATAAATGCAGCCAGTTCAGGGGTGCCTGGGTGGCTCAGTTGATTAAGCATCCAATTCTTTGTTTCAGGTCAGGTCATGATCCCAGGGTTGTGGGATGAAGCCCTACATCGGGGTCCTCGCTTGGCAGGGAGTCTGCTTATCCTTCTCCCTCTGCTTCTGCTTCTCCCCTCACTCTTTCTCTCTTTCTCAAATAAATAAATAGATAAATAAATAAAATCTTTAAAAATAAATGCACCTAGTCCAGGTTCTTCAAAGACTTGAGGTCAGAAGTGGGTGGTGATTGTTTCAACATACACAGACCTTAAAGATCCTAGGGTCACCTCCGGAAGGATTCTGGAAAGTCCAGAAGACTTAATTTTCTTGCTTCAATTGTTTAGAATGGTACTGGAAAGATTGATTTCTGCCTTCTTCCTATTTCCCAAGAAGCAGCCAACCTTGATGAAGCACAGGGTTCTGTGGCTGTTGGGGTTAAGAAGAGCCTCTGCCGTCAATCGCTGGCCTGCATCTTGCAGGTGAGCTCTGAGTTCTCACAGCGTCTCTGGCTTTGCTGATCATCTGCCCATCGTGTAGAATTGCATGACTGTATCACTGATGTCCAGTTTGACACAAAACCAGTTTACCCTTTGCAGCCCTTAAATACCACCCCCCCACACATATGCACACATCCCACAAAAACAAAAACCCCAGCCCTGTCTCACTTTGGCCTTCTAGGCGAACCATTTGAGGGGCCTCTTTCCAGAAGTACTAGGAATAGCTACTACCCAGAATTTAAGTCAAGGTGACAGCTAGCCATTACTCCACCTCACTGAGTTCTCTTTCCTCACCTGAAGAAGGAGACACTTGGCACCATTTTAAACTTCACACTTCCTTCTGGTGCTGGTCTCTCAGACGCCCTAAAGGCGGGGGCCATGGAGCCTGCACTGTGGGGCTCAGCGTCTGCACTGTTGACAGAACCCCCGAAAGCAAGATGCAGGGCCTTGGGCTCAAAAAGGCCAGGTCTTTTTTTTTTTAACTTTTTATTTTGCAATAATGATAGATTTACAAGAAGTTGCAAAAAAAGAGTACAGAGTCCTGTATATCCTTGACCCACCTCCCTTCATGGTGACATCTTACACAACTGGATCTCAGGACCAAGGCATCGGCACTGGGATCATCTACAGACTAGTTTTTTGCATGCATGCACGTGAGTATGTGCACACATGTGTATGTGTGGTTCTATGTAATTGTATCGCATGCAAACACCACCACAATCAAGAAACAGACACAAAGGATCCTCCTCATGTTCCCTTTGATAATTATCCCCTTGCCTACCCCTAGTAACCACTAATCTGTTCCTCATCAATATAATTTTGCCATCTCAAGAATGTTAAATAAATGGATCCATCAGTATGTAACCTTTTGAGATAGGATTTTTTTTTTTTTCATTTGGCGTAATGTCCTTGAGATCATTTGGATGGTGATGTGTATCAATAGCTCATGCATGTTTATTGCTGAGCTGGATTCTGCAGTATGGATGTATCATGGTTTGTTTAACCATTCACTTGCTGAAGGACGTTTGGCCAGTTTGGGGCTATTACAAATAAAGCTCTTGTGATCTTTCACGTACAGGTTTTATATAGACATAGTTTTCATTTCTCTGGGAGAAATACCCAGTACTGGGATGGCTGTGTAATATGGTAAATGTATATTTAGTTTTCTAAGAAACAGCCCCACTGTTTTCCAGAGGAGCTATACATTTTACGTTCTCTCCAGTGATGTAGGCAGGTCCTTTTAAAGAAAGATTCTTGCTAGAGAAGCTTGTTCCCTGGGGAAAAATCAGAGGAGGAACTTCTAGTGCAGGACGGGGTCAATAACTTCTATACCTGCTCAACCTTGAGACTGTGACGAGACTCCCTCCATGACATGAGGAGAATGTTCCCAGGAATGATTCAAACACTGGGAGCCATGAAGGGCACAGGCAGCCACAGTTAATTATTGCTAATGCCCCTATGGCTTGGATGACTGTGGTAGGGAGCTTCCTTCCTTAGCCACCAGCCTTCCTTCCCAATGCTGCTCTTGGGGCCCCGGAGGCAGTTTTGGCCACACTCCATCATACGGCGGCCTGCAGAAGAAGTGTTAATTCTTGAGATTTGTTTCCCTAATGCTTTCTGGTATGAGATCAACTTGATATATTTTTCATCCCCCTTGGGTACTGCTCTCCCCACCTGTGGTAATGAATTGTCCATGCTGCCTCCAATACCCCATCAGACTCACAAGAGGAAAAAAATCAATTTACACTTTTCCTAGGAAGCAAGCCTATAAACAGAGCTGACGTGTTGTCTCAGTCTGTAGGGCTGCCATGACAAAATACCACAGATGGGGGGGGGCGCTTCAACAACAGACATTTATTTCTCACAGCTCTGGAGGCTGGATGTTCATGATGCTGGCTGATGTGGTTTGTGGTGAGGGCCCTCTTCCTGTGTAGAGATGGCCACCTTCTCCATGTGTGTTCACGTGGTAGAGACAGAGTGAGCTTGCTCTGGTCTCTTCCTCTTATAAGGACACTAGTCCTAGCATGGAGCCCCCTCACATGATCTCGTCCAATGCTAATCACCTCCTAATACCATTGGAGGTAACCAATGGTATTGTGGTTTAGGGCATGAACATATGAATTTTGGGGGGATACAAACATTCGGTCTTTAACATGTGTAAAGACCCTCCTCTTCACTGGTAGCATGTTGGCAAAAGGACATTCAGTTGACACTCTCTACATGTGACCACCTTGACTTAGAATGAAGAGCAGGGCGCCCTCACAGAGAGGCATCTGAAGGAAAAGGAAGTGTTCAAGGAGGATCACCGGCTCCTTCTTCACTAGAGAATAAGAGGTGCAGGATCTCCAGGGCATGAAATCAATGCCTCCTAAAGATACCATGGAGATTTCCTGAGATGGTGAAACAGGTACCAGACTTTCTATCGGAGGATCTTGTACTGAAATCAGGGAAGTAGAATTCCTCATTCCTCAAACCAGTTCACCATCTCTTCCTGTATCCCCCACATTGTGAGATGGAGACAGAATAGGTCTGCTGGATGTCTCAGCTCTGCAATAGAGCTCTCCCTGATGGGGAGGAGGGAGATGTTTCTATGGGAAACTTCTCGTTAGCACTTTGTCACTTGTGTGACATAGACCACCCCATGGCATGAATAATATAGGACTACAAGCACTTACAAGTCATTGCCAGAGGAGGAAAGAACCAGCTGCCTTTGGCTTGGCAGCCCCTCTGCCAGCAAAATAAACTCCTAAGCAAAGAAAGGGCTCATTTCTTGGCTTCCCAAATCAACACAATCCTACTACTTCCCTCCTGGTTAGAGGATTAAAAATACTTTTGCTAAAAATGACAACAAAAAAAGAATTATATTGGAAGATAGCAAACTGACAGGAAAAATAAGATGGGAAACCTGACTTCAGATTAATAAATGAGAATAGTGCACCTGCCGAATGCCCACAGCCTTCCTGCCCACCCCCCATTCCCACACTCAGGTTAAATGCACCACATGTTGATCACAGCAAAATTTTAGGTAGACCCCTGACTCAACTCCACCATTCTCTTTCACATCATTGCTGTAACCATTTGGATATTGTTCAGCCTTTTCTTGCCATCTGTTCATGTGTTTTCAGAACATAACATTTAAAAACTGTTATTGTGTGAAAGCATTACTAGATAAGACTGGTTCCAAATACCTTCTCCCGGGGTTAAACCTGAGAAAAGTGGAAAGAAAAGTCCTGGGCTGGGAAACCTTTTCTGATACAAAGAGATATAAATTATAGGTGCTGCCAACAGCTTGTAATTATAAAAAATTGGAAGCAACCAAAATATTAATCAAAAGGAGAATGGATACAATTATAGTCAATACAAGTAATTATATACTCTGCAGCTGTGAAAATGAATTAACCAAAGCTACGCATGCTAGCTATCGCCTGGAATAATGTCAGACATTGGTCCCCAAAGAAATTGTTCAGGCAACTCTCTTATTAATTCCAATAATTTTTAGATTAGGTTTTTCTGCATGGCCAGTCCTATTGTATGCATATAATAACATTTTTGTTCCCTCCTTTTAAGTCCTTAAGTATTATATTTTTCTTGTCTTACTGTGCTGGCTGGGGCCTTCAGTGCACTGATGGATAGAAGTGGGGATGATGGGCATGCTTATCTCCTTCTTGGTTTTAAAGGAATTGCTTTCAGCATTTCACCATTAAATCTGATGTTCACTGTGGGTCTATATTTTAGGTCTATATTTTAGTTGTAAAAATCAGAGAGCTGATTTTTATTTTATTTTTTTTTAAGTAGGCTCCACACCCAGCATGGAGCCCAACATGGAACTTGAACCCACAACCCTGAGATCAAGACCTGAGCTGAGATCAAGAGTCAGACGCTTAACTGACTGAGCCACTCAGGTGCCCCCAGAGAGCTGAATTTTAAAGTTCAATCTAGTATTCTTTTTTAAAAAAATCAGTTTACCTTAGTCGATTTATATATATGAGAATCTCTTATACATTTGTAATTATTTCTCATTTATAGTTGGGTTTTCGTTCCTTAATGCCCTGATCTTTATATGCTCCTTTGTCTCCTTCTTTCCAACATTCTTTTGGATTGACTCAAGCGTTTAATTTCTTTTTTTTTTTACTAATTTGAAAGTAATATACTATATTGCTAGTTTTTTAAATAATTACCCTTGAATTTCGAACATGAAAATTCTACTTAATAAAGCTTAAAATGAAACATTACCTTTTTTTCTTTTTGTTTTTTTTGGCATTTATTTATTTATTTATTTCCTATTGTGGTAAAAAACACATGGCATTAGATTTATCATCTTAATCATTTTTAAGCATACAGTTCAGTAATGTTAAGTATAGTCACACTGTTGTGTAACCGTACGACAATACAACTTTTTCATTTTGCAAAAGTAAACATGATTTTAACCCTCTCCCTGAAAAATACAAGGACAAGGTCATCAGAGTGCTTTATGTCCCATCACCAGCTCCTTCCTTCACGTGCTATTATTATTCTGTGGTTTGTGCTGAATTATTGCTTTGTGGTAGGGAGCCTCCAATACCATTCCCAGAGGTCCCTGCTCCTAATTCACACCCTTATGTAAAGCTTTCCCCTGAGACCCAGTGACTTGCTTCTAAGCAGCAGAGCATGGCAAATGTGTTGGGATGTTGCTTCTGAAATTAGGTTACCAAAAAAAAAAAAAAAAAAAAATCTGCCTTTCTTGCCCTCTCATACTCTCTTGCTTAGAGCCTTTGCTCTGTGGGAGCATGGTGCCGTGTTGTGCGTGGCCCCGTAGAGAGACTTCCGTGGCAAAGAACCGAAGCTTCTGGCCAACAGCCACCGAGGACCTGAATCCTGCTAACAGCCATGTGAGCGATCTTGGAGTGACCTTCTGGGGCCTGACTCTAGCCACATACTCATAGGAGTTTGGAAGCAGATCTTCTGTCAATCAAGCCTCAAGATGGTTGCAGCCCAGACCAACCCCTTGATCAGCATTTCAAGAGACCCCATGTCAGGGACACCCAACTAAACCACACCTGAACTCCTGCAGAGAGCCTGTGGTTTGAAGCTGCTAGGTTTTAGAGTAATTTGTTATGCAACAGTGGAAAGCAAATACATTCCCTTTTCAAACTGGACATTATTATCATCCTTACATCCATTGCTTATTTGAGTTTCCTAAATCTTTGCTTGCCATTCCAACTTGTATGTCCGAATTCACTTCTGAGAGATCATTTTATTTCTTTCTGAAGTATCCCTTGGAAAGTTCCTTTACTGAGAATCTTTGGCAGGCAAACTCCAGATTTTGTTTGTTCAAAAAAAGTCTGTAATTTAATTTCTAGGCTTGGGGTTTCCTGGATCATGAAGATGATAGAAATTTGGTCCCCAAACCTATGGGCTCTTTCATCTGCAGCTGCTAATTCTCAGGGAAAACTTATTTCTCCAGAGACCAGGTCAGTTAGATAAGTTTCCTTGTCTTCTGCTTTTGCTGAATTATTATTTTTTTCTTATTCACTTTTTTTAAAATTGTGGATATAACTTTCTGAAGGACTGAGCTTCGTGGAGGGGTCAATTTCCCATCTTGCACAGCACAGGACTATGCTACCAAACTCCCACACAGCCACTGAAGCCTGAGTTCTGGTTCCTGGAGACAGACAAATTTTCTGAGGGTGGACAAGTCTTAAGTGCCAGTTTTCCTCTACATTTGGGCTTTCTCTTTCTTTTGGTTCCTGGAGACTTCCTATATTTTCTTACAAGATTCAGCTATGCTTTCAAAAATCAGGACACTTGACACCTGCTAGCAAGCCTGTGCTTTGTTCAACCACTGGTTCAAATAAACCAAGAGCCATTGGCGATTTTTCTTCAGGTCTTTTTTTTTTTTTTTTAAGCAAACACACTCATATAAGAACTGCTCTTTAATTTAGTTAAAACCAAAGCCAAGTGTGTGGCAGAAAAGCTATTGTTCACCCTGGAAAAATTATCTTCCTGCCCACTCTCCACACCACTTGGATCCCAAACAGCTCAGTGTAAGTCAGGCTAGAAATTAGAGTCTCTGGGGGAACTGAGGCTCCTACTACTTCCCTTTTGGAATAGCTTTTATCCTGCATTCAGACCCAAGCCAGCTGACTCCAACGGAGTGGGAGCCGAAGGATTTGGGCATTTAGGCATTTGCCTGATGGCTGAAGTTGGCTGCACTTAACAAGCTTTTCTATATATGGAGAAAAGGCCAGAAGAAACAGGACACTGACATCAAGTTTTAGGACTTTAGGGGCCCAAGTCACCTATCATATGTTAATCAGGTGTCCCCTGTCCCGGTTATTTGTCTCCTAACTGTTGAGGTTCCTAATTTATGAGGTTCAGACCACAGAACAAGGCAGCTCTATTCTAAACATGCTCTTGCTTTCACTGCTTTATAAAACCATATCATTTCTTTTTTTTTTATTATTGGGTTATATTAATCACCATACATTACATCATTAGTTTTTGACGTAGTGTTCCATGATTCATTGTTTGTGCATAACACCCAGTGCTCCATGCAGAACGTGCCCTCTTTAATACCCATCACCAGGCTAACCCATCCTCCCACCCCCCTCCCCTCTAGAACCCTCAGTTTTGTTTTTCAGAGCCCATCGTCTCTCAAAAACCATGTCATTTCTAAGAAAGGTCTGCAATCAGTACATTTATGGAGCCATTGGTCCTCTCAATATTATAAGAAGACCCCATAGGTCTTCTGTATATACAAAGGCTCTTGTTTTATAGGATCCTGGGCAAGAAAGGATGTGGACAAATTGCCTTAAGAGAAGGGCTGCACAGGAAGAGGATTTTTTGCACTTTGGAGATATAGGTATGAAAGAGAGGTCTGATCTTGCTGTATGTGAGGTCTTTGACCTGAAATTGTGTGAGTTCACCCATCATGGCTTTTATGTTGTGAGAGGAAGCAGAGCTGACCTGGGAGATCCCGTTGTGTTCAGCTGCCATGAAGCTTTGTGGCTATGTTTAGGACACACTGCCTCTCTGGCTCAAGTTGTTCTGAACGAGGAGGCAGTTGGATGGAAGTCCTGAGGGTCTATCTGGCCAGGACACTTCCCAATTCTGTAAGAGGTCCCCAGTCTACCCTCAGCCTGTAGACAAGGAAAGGCAGAATGCTGACCTCTCTCTATGTGCCTGCAAATGCCAACCTTGGGGAGAAATAGATGGTCATGTGACACCCATGACCACAATAGATGCCATAAGGCAGACTATCAGAAACTGATCCTTGGCCTCACACATCAGTAGAGCTTCTCTAGTACCTCACCCTGTGTGTCCCTCTCCTCCATCTGTAGCTGTCCAGCCACTGTGAACTATGATTAGCTACCCTGGCCTCGGACCTGTAAACAGACGGCAAGGAAATGCTAGTGTGGAGTGCATGCTCATCCCTGACTGAGAAGGATAGGGTGGGAGGACACCCCTGGGAACTTGCTCTCTGCTGGCTGGTGAAACGCAATTAGCAATACCAGACAGTTGCTGGGAAGAGACAGAAAGACAGTGCTTGTTGTTTTGAGCTCTTGAAGACCTTGTCTCTTATGACTCCACTTAGCCAGCATGTCTGGGAGCTGCAGCGCTAACAATGGCAGGAAGGAAGTCGGGTCACATCCCAAGCACTAGATGAGCACGTAGCCTCATTCTTAGTTCTTTGGGGATTCAGGGTGTTTCCACCCCTATGGATAGATCAGAGAGAACAATGCACTTTTCTCTACCTTTGGGAGTAGGTAAGAGTAAGGACCAAGAGTTGTGACTGAGCCAGAAAAAAAAAAATGGAACAGAAGGACTGATGAGCTTGAGGGGTCTCATATAAAATTCGGATAGAAAGCTGACGACAATCAAATCAGCACCAGCAGTCACAGAGAAGATACAAGTAAAAGGACAATTCAGTGCTATCTTCAAAGCTGATGAGTCAGCTAAATGTTGTGCAGATGAGTCTCAACTCATCTGCAAAGTCTATCATTTCTTCTAAACAACCCCTCTAATTATACATTTGACATTACCATGGGTGGTGTAAGTTTCCTGGAATGCTGACAGACCAGGTTAATGTATAATAATGCTAGGACGGTGAGTAACATCCCAATGACCCTGGGAAACACACATCTTTTGTGGAAAAAGCACCAAGATACAGGGAACCTTGTGCAAGGAAGGGACTTCAAGTCTTCAAGTTGTACTAGGTCAAGTTTCAGTAAAGAGAGCTTGCTGACCAGCCATCGATCCCACAGTCAATGGACTGGCAACTTGGAACCTGTATCCTTGGCTAGTCTGAGGTGATATCTTTGGTCTGGGGCATCCTAAACACCTAGGAAGATACTGAACTAAGTATGACTATAACCCCAGGATGATGTAAGAATACAGGTAAGAGTAAATATCACTGTAATAATGTTAAAGACATAAATGTAAACCCATGTTACTGATATTTTGAAAGATACTGTAGTCTAACAACAAACGGTAGTAAGTGGAATACATTGTGATAATTTGTGTCTGCTTGCCTGCTTTTATTTTATTTTTTATTTTTATTTTTTTAAAGATTTTTTATTTATTTATTTGAGACAGAGAGAATGAGAGACAGAGAGCATGAGAGAGAAGAGGGTCAGAGGGAGAAGCAGACTCCCTGCTGAGCAGGGAGCCCGATGCGGGACTCGATCCCGGGACTCCAGGATCATGACCTGAGCCGAAGGCAGTCGCTTAACCAACTGAGCTACCCAGGCGCCCTGCTTGCCTGCTTTTAAAGATTTTAAAGCATTTAAGGAAATCTGCTGTTTTAGGTTAAATACTCAAGACAATCCTATTAATAAGCATGTGACCAATGTATGTGTGTCTGCAATAAAATTAATTTGTTTAATTTAAAAAATTTCACTTAATTGTACAAGTAGTATTTAATTGTTTAAGGGGGTTTTATAATACAGTACAGGAAGATTAAACTGAGCACTAAAATATACGGAGGAGCCTTGAATAGGAAAGATCCCAGCTATGGGACAAGATTCTAATGGCTAATAGGCAGAGGGAACGCTGATCATTCTGTTCTGGATTTCTCACTGGGGCTGGCTCAGTTCCCACCTGGCCATAAGGGGCTATGTCAGGCTTCAAACAAGGGAGCCCATTGGCAACACTTCTTCGACTGTAAATTGTGCTTGGAAGCAGCATTTTCTGGGCTGAGGATCTTTTCTTTCTCTTGCTAGCCATTGGGTTGGTTACCACTCACTTCTGTCCTGAAGGCAGAGAGGCGTGGAGGGAAGTGGTACAGAATTCCAAGAAGGGACACACAATGATGCCTTCTCGGATCCCAAAAGGAGGCTGGCGGATGTGACTTGCACATTGCCCACTGTGCATGAATCATCCATCGGCTGCACCCACATGGATGGTTAAAGAGTTGTTTCTGGTGGACCCCAGAGTACGTCTTCCAATGCTCACTTGGCTTCTGTAGGGTCCCAGAACAGAGCTACTGGATCAGGGGCCTGAGATATCACTTTACAAGGCATCCCAGAAAAGACCGAACACGTCGGTGTTCACACGGCACACGGTTCCAGCGCTGGTCACCCTTTTCTTTCCATTAAAATGCCAACCGTGTTGTTTGGGGTTTTGGAGGGGAGCATCTGTCTCCCGCCAAACCCCAATATGTGTGACCAGCACTGCTCCTGTGTTGTGCCTTCCAGCTTGCTCTTACCAGCGTTGCAGGGGGCTCTGTCAGGTTCTCTAGCTGCACAGTTTGGGGCCAGAAAGGGGCTCTTTCACCTTCACCTTCCGTGACCTGGACAAAACAAGCTGCTTTGGTCCCCCGCACTCCCCCTTCTGCAGTCGCAAGTCTGAAGCCTTGCCCCGGACCTCACACTGTGGCGACTTCGGGAATATATCGTCTGTGTTGTAGTCTGCACAGAAATAGCTGCAGAGCTGGACAGACAGTCTTCCCCCATCTCTACCTCTTCAAAGATTCTACTCCAAAACATGAGCAAAGCCGCTTCTCACGGTTTTGCTTGAGGATGGAAAGAGCAGTGAACAGCACCCAGGAAGACATTTCCTGCTGGCACCGAAGAGTCTTTTAGATTTACTCTTGGCTTTTTTCCCTCTCTTTAGGTCCCTAGTCATTAAGGGACTCCGCATCTCTTTTAAAAAGTGCTTGGGAGGATTCATACCGCCTTGGAGGTCTGGCTGAAAGGACCTCACAGAAGCAGGCAGGAGGAGTTCTGTGGCTTGGTAGCAAGAGCTCACCTACAAGATTTGTTCTTCTCCAGCTCCTGTTCACTTTCAACTTTTTCCTCTTCCCATCTTTGCAAGTCTGCATCTCAGTGTTGACACTCATATATATATAGATGCTCATATAAATATATATATATTTTAAAAATAATTGTCCCGTCTTTAAAAGTCTGCATCTCAATGTTGACACTCATGTTTATATGTATTTAATAAATATATTGATTTTAAAAATAATAGTAGTTATAATTACAGGTGAGCTCTTGCTACCAAGCCACTGAACTATTATTTTTAAAATCAACTTTCTGCCTTTAAGTTTGAACAAAAAGACCTCACTATGCTCCCAGCAGCTAACTGTTTCATCTTGAGTGCCTGTTTATGCCTTTGAAATGGCATCGTGGTCTCCCTGCCTATTTGTCTACTTTTCTCTAATTGTACAGTATTTAGATCCCTATTAATCCAGGAAAATAAACGAAGAGAGAAATTGCTTTCTGTGTGCAATATTTTAAAGTACTGTTAAATGACTATGTGGCGGGTGATATTTTCCATTATTATTATTTTTTTGATAATGTTGCTTCTTTTGTGTTGTTTTATGCTCCATTTATTTCAGAATTACTAGGCTTTGAGGAAAGCAGTTTCCGCCTCCTTCCCTTTCCTTCCAGGGCAGTTTTAAAATAACTTTTCTACCAACGCTTTATCAACATGCTTTGCTCTGCAGCCAGGTCATTTGCAGTTTACCTTTTATTTTAGAGGAGTTGTTGCCAGGAATGCTTTGCATTTTTAAGGTCTGATTAATTGTCCTGTTTGACTATCTTGATGGATTACTCAGATGCACGTGACTTGATTTTGACTTTGTAATTAAAGATTTTTTTGGAGGTCAGATAAAGTGCCTGCCCTGCTGAAAACTTCAGCACACATGCAAAACCTATTCAGGCAGATATGGACAAGGCTGACTGCCTTCAAGGAGAGAAGAGCAGGTGTTGATTATGAAGCATGGTGACCAGATGCCATGGTCCCCTGACCCTGGAACATCCCAGATGGCTGGCCCTGGTCCCTTAGGAACCACCCACAGCCCTCAACTTACTGCTGGAGATAGGGCTCCCTCTCCCCTCCCCACTCACCAATTTCTCCACCTGAAAACTGCTGTTAGATGTGGGGGAAATAGGGTTTCCTTATAAAATAAGTAAGCTAACCTCACAGGAGGGCTCCATCTGAAAAATAACTGTTCTCGCTGGTAAGAGAATGACCTTTCATTTCCTTTTTTAAAAATTTGGTAGATGACGAGAGACTGTGGACTCTGAGAAACAAACTGAGGGTTCTAGAGGGGAGGGGGATGGGGGGATGGGTTAGCCTGGTGATGGGGATTAAAGAGGGCACGTATTGAATGGAGCACTGGATGTTATATGCAAACAATGAATCATGGAACACTACATAAAAAAATAATTAAAAAAATAAATTAATTTAAAAATATAAAAAAATAAAAATAAATAAAAAATGGAAAAAAAATTGGTAGATGTCATTTCCAAACACCTTGCAACAAAAGTGAGCTTGGTACACAGGGCTAAAAAACGTAGATGTGGGTGCTCCTTCTCTTCTATGGCTGTTACAGGTCCCTGATGGATATTTGGGAAGAGCCAAACTGGCCCAGCTCTGAATGCATGCGGAGAGGGGAGGCTGGGGTGGGAGAGGATGGGACAATCCTTGAATCAGAAACCAAATCTCTCTCCTCCTCCTCCTCTTCCTCCTTCACTCCCTCCTCCCTTCCTCCTCTTCCTGCTTCTTCTGCTAGTGTAGGGTTTTCACTTCCTCACCCAAAGACTTACTTTTTGAGCTGTCTCTTCTTCTTATCCCTACCCTATGCTTCTGGGATCAGACGCATGGGTTGCTCCATATTGGAATTCCATAATGTAGCTTTAAGTCACTGGGAATGGAGTCAGACACTTAGGGTTGTACCGTGGCTCAGGTATGTTACCTGATAAGATAGTTAATATGTATGTGCTTCAGTCTCCATATCTGGAAAATGGAGATGAACATGCTACACACCTTGTAGGACTATTTGTAAAGATTGAATGAGACCTTATAAATGGAAGGATGTTATAAATTATAAAATGTTATGCAGCAGCAGGAGATTATTATGGAAATGATGATACCCTCAAAGGTATCTTACGAATTCCTGCACTCATGATGGTTTTGGTGTCAAGATTACTTGGCCACACAGCCTCTCTATGGTTAGAATCATCCAGAAGACACAGAACTGGAGGCTCTGATCTGGAGAAGAGCTTGAGAAATTCTTTCCTACCCTTGACCAGGGAGCAGGAACCTTTTTCTATAAAGAGCCAAACAGTTAATATTTCAGTGGCCATATTGTCACTATCTCCCTACTTATGGGAGAAGCCATAAACAATACAGAAACAAATGAGTGTGGCCATGTTCCAATAAAACTTTATGGACACAGAAATTGGCATTTCATGTAATTTTCACATGTCACAAATATTCTTCTTCTTTTGAATCTTGTAGCCATCTAAATGTGTAAAAACCATTCTTAGCTCACAGGCCATATAAAACCAGGCAGCATGTGGGATTTGGCCTGTGGGTGTCATTTGCCAACACCTGTCCTAGACTACTGCCAGGAGCCAGGGGAATGACCAAGTTGACTGTATCGGAGATATCAAAAGGGAGACATGGAGTCATTTGGGCATGTGTCATAGGTATTTGACTTTTTATGACCCTCTTCTCTGCCTGGCTGATGTCAAAGCATGTTAAATGACAATACTGAGGTTCACACTCAAGGCTCTTGTCAAAAAATACAACCTAGCTCCTTATCAAAAAACCCAAAACAGTAAACAACAATGGCAACAAAAGTATTTATGGATGGCTGTCTGGAGCACATGTGGCTAGTCCTATAGGCAGTCTAACTTTCCCTTGAGCAATCCAGACCTGCAATTCATGGAAGCTTCTACTGCAGCCCTTTGCAAAATTAATCCTGAGTTGCATTTTGGTGCTGAATCCTCGCTCCTTGTTTCCATGAAAAACAGTGGATGGGAATCACATCGCTTCAGGTAGAAATTCCTCTCAGAGATCATCCCAGTATCACGAAAGGCTAGACGTCTTAAAAACTAATTTTATTTTGCAAGCAATGTAATTTCCTTGTTTGCTTCAAGGGAGCTCATAATCAAATATACCCCTATTGACTAGAAAATATTTTGCAAGTCATCAGCAGCAAAGATTTATGTACCAAGTATGTACTATGCACTTTTCATATAGTTCTTTTCACTTAATCCTCACATAGCCCTGAGAGGTAGGTAAAATTATTATCCCTATTGTAATGGGCTGAATAATGGTTCCTGCATGTCCTAATCCCCAGAACCTGCCAATGTCACCTTGTATAGCAAAAGGAAATTTGCAGATGGGATTAAGTTAAGGATCTTGAGATGGGGAGATTATCCTAATCTCAGTGTCCCCATCAGAGGGAGGCAGAGGGAGATTCGGCATAGAAGAAAGCAGTATGATAAGATGTTGAAGCAATATGCTACCTTGTTGGCTTCGAAGATGGAGGAAGGGGCCATGAGCCAAGGAATGCAGTTGTAGAAGCTGGAAAAGGCCAGGAGAGAGATTCTCCCCTAGAGTTTCCAAGGGAGTGTGGCCCTTCACTAAATGAAGTTGACTTTGGATTTCTGACCCTTGGAACACTAAAAGAATACACGTGTGTCATTTTAAGCCACCAAGCAGTAACCATTACTGCATCCATAGAAAACTCATATGCCCACTTTGCAATCAAAGACAGGAGACAGAATATTGCCCAAGATCTGGAATGAGGTTTGCTGACCTCAGACTCCCAGATCTTACTTCTTACACTGCCTTATCAGTTGTATGTGTCCTGATTTCTCCTGGATTTATTATCCCCCCCTTCCCCCTCCTTTCCCACTACCTCCTTCATCCCCTAATCCTGTGGAGTTTTGCAATCTACCCTGTGAGCTGGTGTGATAGAGGCAGCATATAAATAAATATATTGGTGGGCATTTGTATCATGTAAATGGGGTGAGATCCCTGGGTTTTTGCTAGCTCTGGGAATTGTCTTATGATTTAGCAAAAGTAAGGCCCCAGGCTGCTTTGTTTCCCCTTCTGTCCCTCTTTACTGTAGCACTAACAGTTGGACAGAACAGGATTTCTGCTTTTCCAGAAAACTGTACTCACTTCCTGGTCAGTATTCAGAGCCCAGCAATTGCTTGTGAGTTTCTTTCTTTCTCCCCAAGGATTTTTGTGTTATTTAGGACATTGTCTGGCCTAAGAGCCACCACCCCACCTCTAAAATTATAAAACAAAACAAGAAGGAAAAAATGAACCCAGAAAACAGTAGATCCTTTTATTTTATTTTATTTCTGTCAGATGATGACCCCACATCTGTGTGCATGTTGGGATTCTAGAAGACCCTGACATGCATGAAGGAGATCTGAACACCAGGGTTGGATAGAGGGTCTCAACACATGGCCTTTGTTCTATGTTATAGATGTGAAAGCCTTGGGAGCAGGGGTAGGGGGGCTGCCCTGCTGTGCATCCAGCAGCTACAGGGAGGACTATCTCCATCTGGGGAGGGGTATGCGACCATTCAGTCCCTGATGACTCAATGGTTCTCAGGAGATGAGGCAGGACCCACCTTTGGAGAAGCTCTAGGACACTGCTTTTTTTTCTGCTGACACCAGAGTATATCAAAGATTCCTTCTGATGTTGAGGCTGTTGATATGATACTAGCTTGACCTGTCATATTTCTTTCCTGGATTATTACTATTTTTAAAAAATTTTATTTGTTTTTTGACAGAGAGAGAGAGAGCAAGCACGTGAGCATCAGCAGCAGGGAGGGGCAGAGGGAGAGGGAGAAGCAGGTTCCCTGCTGAGCAGAGAGCAGGACATGGGGCTAGATCCCAGAACCCTGGGATCATGACCTGAGCTGAAGGCAGAGGCTTAACCGACTGAGTCACCCAGGCACCCCCTGGATTATTGATTCTACAGGCTACAAACCCTGGCTATGGCCTCGAATAGCTTTCAATCTAGTATTCATTCTTCTACCCATTCCCTGAGGGAATCTTTCCAAATGCAACCTCCTCATTGCCAAAGGAATGCCCAACCTCGTCTCTTACTGTATTAGTCAGGCTTCTCCAGAGAAACAGAACCGATGGAAATATATATTAGAAAGAATATGTATAATAAAAGAAGATTTATCATAAGATATTGGCTCACATGATTATGGAGGCTGAGAAGCCCCATGATCTGCCACTTGCAAACTGGAGACCCAGGAAGGCTGGTGGTGTAGTCTGAAGATCCGAGAGAGCCAGATAGCCAGGAGTGCTGTAAGCAGGAGGTCAAAGTCCCAGTTTACAGTCAGGCTGAGAGAGCGAATCCTTCCTCCCTCCACCTTTTGTTCTCTTCAGGCCCTCAAGGGATGGTGACCACCCACACCGGGGAGGGAGGGTGATCTGTTTTTACTCAGGTCACTGATTTCAATGCTAATGTCTAGAAACACCCTCATAGTCACACACAGAAAGTGTTTAACGAGGGCATCCCGTGGCCCAATCAAGGTGACACATCAAATTCACCAACCATCACACCCGGGCTCTTGCCACATTTCCTACCTCATCTCTCAGCAGTCCCTGTGTTCCAGCCCTTCTGCAGCCCCCTGAACTCTATGCCTGGTCACATCTCCCCGCTGTCAACATGCCATTCTCTGTGCCAAGTTATCCTTCCCACTCCTCACCTCTATCCACCGGTCTTCTGACAAAACTCCAGACAGCAGGAAATTAAAGCACAGGCTCGAGTCAGCTGGGCCTGGGATCAAGTCATTTCAATTCCACAGATACTTACTTCATGCCTTCTCTGTGCCCCCAGGATGTAATTCTGCCACCATTACTAAGAGCCACCACCCCACCTCTAAAATTATAAAACAAAACAAGAAGGAAAAAATGAACCCCAGGATGGAAGAGTTACCTGACATCTCTAACCCTCGTTTAGACATCCATAAAGTAATAATGCATAGGAAGCACTAAGCCTGGCACATATAAACCTTCCACGGACATAAGGTATTATAATTAGCATTTTTTGTCATTCTTTGAGGTTAAGGTCAAGCTTGATGACGCTTCCCCCGGCAGGTTTAGACCCCCAAGCTTACCCTTTCCAACCACCATGAGCCCTGGTACATGATATGTGCCTCTATTCCGGCTCTTCACACAGAGCATTTACCCTGTTGTTAAATTGTCTGATCCTCCCACTACTTTTCGATGAGAACTGTGTCTCCTCCATCCCTTTTCTCTGAGGGGCCAGAGCAGGGCTTGTGCTGACATTTGTTGACTCCACGGAGCAGCTACCTGGAGGGAGGAGTTATCCCCAGAGGCGGGTGATATGCTTTTGTTCTTCTCCTGATGCATCCGTCTCTCTTGCCTTTCTTGGCAGTGACTTGAAAGGCTGTGCCAGGCTTGACTGCAGGCTGCAGGCTGGTCTTGGGGAGGGACCAGCCATGACAACCTTTTATGGGAGGATGAATTGGAGAAACAAATCCAGAGCAGTCCATTCATCTCAACTCTTGCTTCTCATCCTGCACCTACAATGCATAGATGCCAACAGAAAGCATCCCATCCCCGTGGGAAGAGCAAGAGTAATGAGATCAATACCTACAGCATCTAGCCATTCATTCTCTTTTACATTAGGAAAAAAAAAGTTTTTGTGCATTTCAGTGTTCAGTGTTCCTTGTTTTTAAAAGAGTAAAATCAAGTTGGACAAATGGCCCTGGAGACCAGCCTCTCCAAGGCAACTCCCTGGGTGGCAGCTGCATGATCAGCTATCTGCTCAAGTGCAACATCTCCACTGCTCCCCAGCTTATCGTGAGGCTAATTTAAATACTGACAGAGCATCACTTTTCCAACTCCTTCAGTCCAAACTGCATTTTGCTTCCTGTCTACCTCCAAAGTGTCATATTTCACACTGGCATGCTTTTCCATGAGTCTGTCCTTCTAATCTTCATTCACGATGTGATCCTAAAGCTGAGCTCATTTTTCCCCACTCAGGCCCCCTTTGTGGACTGAAGTGTGCCTCGCCCCACCCCCCACCAAATTAATATGTTGAAGTCCTAACCCTTAGTACCTTAGAATATGATTTTATTTGAAGATGGGGTCTTTAAAGAGGTGATGAAGGTTAAATGAAATTCTATGGATGGGTTCTAATCCAATAGGACCGGTGTTCTTATAAGAAGAGGAGATTAGGACACAGCCAGGCACAGAGGACAGACCAAGTGAGGACACAGGGCGAAGACAGCCATCTACAAGTCAAGGAGAGGGACCTCAGGAGACACCAACCCTGCCAACACCTTGATCTTGGACTTGAGAAGCCAGCCCTGGCTCCCCACCCCCACCTCCAGAACTGTGAGAAAATAAATACCTGCTGTTTAAGACCCCAGTCCATGGTACTCCGCTCTAACAGCCCTTGTAGACTAATATATACTCCAAAGTGTTGGTTCAGACACCTACTGCAACAGTTTCCTGCATTCTATTCCTTAGCTTGTGCGGTTTGTTGGTAAAGACGTTGGCCCCATTGGGGTAATAACCATGGCTCATGCTCTTTGGTTATGTCTGGCCCTAGAGAAAACCCTGGCATTGACAGCCACAAGGTAAGTGCTGAATTAATGAATGAGCAATGCTACCCTAGGAATGTCACAGGAAGGACAGAAATCTTCTCTTTTGACATACGTGATCTTTTCACTCAATTTGCGAATTCAGTGACCTGGAAAGGTAGTCCAGGTATACAGTTTGGGGTGGTGGTGACTAATGGAAGCATCTCTTCTTAATTTTGAGCTAAGGAGGTTTCATGATTTGATAGACTCCTCAGTCATTTCGTTTTTTTTCTGGCTCTGCAGTTTTAGTGAAATGCTCTATTTAGGCTCAATGCCTTTTTCTTGTCCTCTTTGTGGTCCTCTTCAGGCTCTTTCCCACTCCCCACCCAGCACCTCTCCTTCTCCCAAGGGCTCTCAATGGCCTTGCAGACCCACTGCAAGCGGAGAAAGTATTTGGGTCCTGGTCCTCTCACCCTTTCCCCACCCCAGCTCAGTGCTTCCGCAGCTCCCATCTGTGCGCCTTCATTTCCCCATAAACACAAAGGACCACGTTTTTGAAAGACCTTACCGCAACTCTGGTAGAGCACTTCCAGGCTCCCATCCCGGCAGACCGTGTGTGTGGGCCAGGCTTTGCTGCTACTGCGGCTGAGAGATAAGAGAGTCCAGATGAGGAGGGCCGCCGTGAAACCCTTCATGGCCAGGCCTTGCGTGTGACCGACAGGAAAAGAGTGGGCCCCAAACTAAGGGCCTTCGGTGCTCTTCCTCTCCCCTGCTACAGGGGTGAATGTTCAGTTTCACTTCTTCTATTTTATGCTCCCGAGGAACCACTGTGAGATGCAAAAGGCAGTTAGCAGAGGCATTTGAATACTGTTCCCCCAGGACCTTTGACACTTGAATCAGCAGGGTGAGGTGGCCTGTGTCTAGGGTAGCCTGGATATTGACTCTCTGCTTTCACAGGGAGGAGCCAGCAAGTGATGCATGACCTTATGCCATGGGCCCCCTCCAAACAGCCTTCACAGAACGATCCCTCCACCCCCAGGTGGAGTAGCAAACTCAGGAAAGCAAAAAGCACAGGCCTCCATGGGGTTTTCCTCAGCAGCCCCCCGTGTCTCCGTGGGCTCCTGGTGTGGGCTGTAGACCTGGCCGGGGCTGGCAAGCAGCAGTTGCCATTTTGAGGGCTACAGAGTCACATTTGGGATCTGGAAGGAGGCTTTTGCCCTTTTGGCATTTTCTCTTGCCTGGCCCCAGCCCCACTCTCAAGATTAGGGTTTCAGCAGTGAATTGTGCAGTTGTGAGAACAGAGCTTGTTCTGGGAGCAGCTGATGTGGCCTCTGGAGATGAGGCGGAGGGAATGTCCCTGAGAGGCCAGCGGTGTTCTATTTCTGGCTTGGCTTGGGGGAAGGGGTGGGGAAGGATGGGGAAGCGAGGGCCTCCCTTTTAAGATGGTGTGTGTGGTGGGGGTTAATTGTCTCGGTCATTGGCGGGATTATTAATATCACATCCCACTTTCTTTTCAAAGCTAAGATTCTGTTCTTTCCCCCTATTCCACTACCTTTGTCATGCATCACGACAGCAAAATTTCTCAGCCCTGGCTCCCCACCCCCACCCCACTTCACATTAGCTTGAGAGAATCATAGTCAGGGCCAAGGCCAGCAGATTGGAAGAGCAACAGAGTTCACTATTTCCCCCGGGGAGGAACAGCATTTCTCTGAGCTCACTGGGTAAACTGACTGTTTCGGCTGACAGGTAACTTTGGTTACCTCAGAACTTTTTTTTGAAGTAAGTGGAATTTAATTACCAGTGAAAATAAATACACTGACTTAATTGATGAATACTTAGGATTTCTTAGGGAACATCACAAAGCGGTCATTTGGGGAAGGGGCAGGTCTGGTTGATTTTTCTTTTCTTTTCTTTTTAGGTACTCACCTACAAATAAGTTAGTGACTTTGGCTTTCAAGTGATTCCCAAAATGTGGTCCCCAGACAACAGCAACAACTTCAACTAGGAGCTTGTTAGAAATGCAAATTCTCGGGCTATATGCAAGACCAACTGAATCAGAAACTCTGAGATGGGGCCCAGCACTGGTTTTTTTTTTTTTTTAATTCTTTATTTAAATTCAATTTAGATAATATGTAGTGTATCATTAGTTTCAGGGGTAGAGGTCAGTGATTCATCAGTTGCAAAGAACACCCAGTGCTCATTACATCACACGCCCTCCTTAATGCCCATCACTCAGTTACCCCATCCCCGGACCCTTTCCCTCCAGCAGCCCTGTTTGTTTCCTATAGTTAAGAGTCTCTTATGGTTTGTCTCCCTCTCTGTTTTCATCTTATTTTATTTTTCCTTCCCTTTCCCTCTGTTCATCTGTTTTGTTTCTTAGATTCCACATATGAGTGAAACCGGTCTGAAGTGGTGTCTCATTGTGGTTTTGATCTGCATTTCCCTGATCTGGCACTGTGTTTTAATAATCCCACTGGTAGTTCTAGGACAGGAACATGGAGGTTGTCCCTAGGGATCTTTGGCTACTCTAGAAGGTGTCGAGAAAGCTCTGAACAGTGAATGAGCAGAGCAATTGAGGCTAAACCCTGCACCCCTGCAGAGCACGGCATGACCAACAAACACACAGGTAGAAGGACCCAAGAGGGCAGAGCAGGGAGCAGATATACTGGTAGAGAGCTGTGAGTGGCTGCCAACAGGGAAACCATGTCATCTGAGGACCAGGCTATAGGTCGTGAATCAAAGGACCTAGTGATGAAAAGAGGCATAATTCAGGAATTGCAGTGACATTTGGCTATATTCTAAATGGACTACTGTGAGGCTCTGGAGGCATGGTGGGTTGAAACAATGAAGGTCAGATTTCAGGGCATCAGCATCAGCTGGGGGCTTGTTAACATTTAGATTGCTGGGCCCTAAACCCAGAGTTTCTAGGTTGCAGATTCAGGAAGTCTGGGGTGGGTCCTGGGAGCCTGCATTTCTAGCAAGTTCCCAGGGAATGCCAGGGCTTCTGGTCTGGGGGTCTGAGAACTCTGCTACTCCAGATTGTAAGATTTAGTCTGTTGCAGAGTATACAGTTTTGTGTTGTTTTTAAATTATCTTAGTTCTTATCAAAATATTCTTCTGCTAAATGGCAGACAACATGTTGTATAACACATAGTACACCCATATAGGAGCACAGAGTGAGCCACTTTCTCTACAGAGTTCTGCTTACTGAGAATCAGGATTTGCCTGAAATCATCAGCGTTGGCTCGCTGGGTTCAAGCAATCCAAAATGTCTTGAGGAGTTCTTTAACTAGAAGCTTTATAAAGACAACAAAAGAGTTCATTAACAACGTCCTGTTTCCTAACTATAAAATAAAAGGAGAACCCGTTTATGATAGTTACATAAAATATGGTTTTATATGTGTAAATTGTAACCAACGATACTGTCAGGCTCTCATATTGACTTCCAACACCTCATCAATTGAAGCTAAAGAAGCTAGACTTCTTCTTCTTCTTTTTTTTTTTTTTTATAATCCTCTTCCTCTGTGTTTCAAGCTGCTTTTTGTCATAGAGGTTTGCTTAGGGATGGTGCCTTTCTTTTCTTGCAGGGTAGAATGTTATTGTCTGAGAAGACAGAACACTGAAAGTGTTCTTAAGAAGAAAACTCTTGGATGCTTAAGCAGGGACTTGAAGAGTAAAAGTTGAGACTGTGAGGACTTGGGAATACAACTCCCTTGGGAAAGTGATTCAATCTTGGGATGGGTTCTGCACTTCCACAGGCCAATATTGTCTACATTTCATGTGCCATAAGATGGCAGATAGCCCTAACCGTCCTTTTGCCTTGAGTGCTGATGATGTGGTGCTGCCCCCATGGCAAATTCGTCTTCATCAACTCTTGCATTCAGCTGGGGCTGCTCCCCTTGGGTGACCCTCAGATACTCATTCTATTAGGCATCAATTCCTTGTTATATTGCACCGCCACTCCGCTCCTCTCCTCTCCTCTGTGGCCTGTGTCTGTTTCTGCCACACTACAGCGGGACGAGTCAGGTTGGATCTCCTCTTGTTTTTGTCTTCCAGATTGAGTGCAGACTAAAAATGACTCCCCTAGTGTGTAGAAGTTGGGAAGCCCACTCCCTGAGGAACACCGCTCAGCAGCCTCCTGGGCTGCCTGTTGAGGTCTTACCCTTTCACTGTTTTCATGCCTACCGTTACGTGGGCTACATGGAAGTCATAGAGTTAGTGCCACCCAACTGAGCTTTCGGTAGTCTTTCCACAATCTCCCAGACATCTGGAAGACTCATCCCAGAAAGTGTGAGATCCTTGTGAAACCCCTTGGATTTTTATTATCATACATTATATGTATGATAAAAAAGTAGAGAAACACCCTGCTTTCCACAGAAAACTGGGGAAAATTCATCTATTTGTCTACTTCCTTCAGATTCATTCACTCATTTATTCAGTAAATATTTATTAAGCACTCCAGCATGCCCAATATGGTTCTAAGCACTGGGAATGTAGCAAACAAAGTCCCTATGATCAGTGAGCTTGATTTCTAGTGGAAGGAGACAATACAGTACTATTGCTTAATAAAAGGGACGTTGTGGGACACTTGGGTGGCTTAGTCGGTTAAGCATCTGCCTTCAGCTCAGGTCATGATCTCAGGGTCCTGGGATGGAGTCCCGCATTGGCTCTTTGCTCAGCGAGGAGCCTGCTTCTCCCTCTGCCTGCCTCTGCTCCTGCTCATGCTCTCTTTCTCTCTCTCTGACAAACACATAAATAAAATCTTTTTTTAAAAAAAGGGGAGGACGCCTGGGTGGCCCGGTGGGTTAAGCATCTGCCTTCAGCTCAGGTCATGATCCCAGGATCCTGGGATCGAGTCCCACATCGGGCTCCCTGCTCAGCAGAGAGCCTGCTTCTCCCTCTCCCTCTGCTTCTCCCCCTGCTTGTTCTCTCTCTCTGTCAAATAAATAAAAATCTTTAAAAAAAAAAAAAAAAAAGGGGAGACGTTGCTTCTTGAAGAATTGCTTGGGTTTCACATAGAAAATTGGATTGAGTTTTGGGAAATACTTTCAGCTGACTGTTACATATCTATACTAAGTCTTGGTTTATTTATTTATTTATTTATTTATTTATTTATTTATTTATTTATTT